>NW_008581941.1:55227-55596 GCF_000691845.1 Merops nubicus
CAAGGAGACTGGAAAAGGCAAAAGATCACAGCAGTCTCGTTTGGGAGCTGAGGAAATCTGGCTGCTAGATAGGTTGAAGATGAGCTGACACACCAGGCTGAGAGGATTGAGGCAGTTTCAAAATGCACATCCTCTTTAAATCATTCCAATCCTTCAGCTGGCTAAGAGCTAAACATTCCCCAGTCAACCCTTCCCCAAGCACTCAATCAGGACACTCAGAGGTTGAAGATGAGCTGACACACCAGGCTGAGAGGATTGAGGCAGTTTCAAAATGCACATCCTCTTTAAATCATTCCAATCCTTCAGCTGGCTAAGAGCTAAACATTCCCCAGTCAACCCTTCCCCAAGCACTCAATCAGGACACTCAGA
>NW_008581942.1:0-29277 GCF_000691845.1 Merops nubicus
AAGGATTCTATGATTCTATAAGTTGTAAATCTCTGTCACTAGTATCAGCACCAGCTTTGTAAGAAAGCTAGAAAAGGTTAATCTAAATGTGACTCCAACTCATCCTACCCACGGTTATGAACTGCAGCTTGTCCAGATTTGAGTTAGAGCAGAACTAGTTCTGTTCAGTGATTTTACTTTTCAGTTATGTCTTTTCTAACTAACTGCACTTTCTGAAGTCAATAGTGTATTTTCACAGATGGCGTCTGCTTCTAGAAGTGGTAACATTCTGTGTTTATAGTTACCACCACGGATTGGCATGCAGAACAAGGTCACTGCTAAATCTTGTGTACCACTTTGGGGGTGCAGAAAGTAAATCCTGCTCTTGTGGGGAGGAGTGACAGGACAGGTGACCCTGAACTGATCAGCGAGGGATTCCATCCCATATACATCCTATTCAGTATAAAGCTGAGGGATCACAGGGGTCATGCTCCCTTCTTCAATGGCTGGTGTCCAAGAAGGACTCTGTCCCTTCTGCCTTAGATCCAAATCCATGTATTCCTGAATCCAGCTCCTGAATCTGTTTCCTGTCTGCCACTGAGTCCTGTCTAGGACTTCCCCAGTGCCTACCCACAACACCAACGGTGGTGGTGTTGTAAAAATCATCAGAGGGGGTTGGATTTTATACTGGTTTTCTATATATTTATGTATATTCCATTTTATTGTTATTATTTTCATTAAAACTCTGTTAGCTTTTTTTTCCAATACATAAGTCTCTCTCCCTCATTCCCTTTCTCTTCCCCTTTAGGAAGGAAGAGGGATTAATAGAGAGCATCTGTCATTTATTTAGTGGCTGGTCCAACCCTAACCCTTAATACATCTGTATACTACATAATAGCTACACTATAGAAGATAACCCTTTCAGGCAGGGAGAAGAATGGCACTCTCTATGCAAGTTGCAGATAGTTGACAGGTGATACTGATACCTCAGAAAAATGCAGTCTTAGGCAAATATTTGTAAGTGAAGATTTTTTTTTTTTTTTTTTTTTTAGGCTAGTTAAGACATTGGGTGAATGTAACTATGTGATTTACTTGCCTAATCTTCCTTACCTACAAAATGAAGGTAATAATATTTAATTACACAATACAAACTCAAAGGCAGGTATTTTTCTACCAAATGTCTCTTTGTTACATACACCTCATCCTGCACCCTTTCAAGGTCACTCAGGCTGCCAGCACAGAGATTGAAAGTGTCTGGTCAGACTTTTCTCAGTTTTTCACTATATCTGAAATGAAAACTGCCTTGAAATAGTGTCCTACATCTCTTTCTACTCCCTGAACATGCACCTCGTGTTGCAAGACGCTACAGAAAACCATGAGAGAGAAAATGATTTTCTACTTTAAATGATGCCTACCTATTTAAACTAGCACAATGTTATTAGATCATGTGAGAGACTGACATTGAGTTGATCTTTCACTATTGCATATTCACTGTTTAATCAGATGAAGAAATACCTTACTGCCTCTTGAAAATATTGTATTAGCCCTGAACATTGGTTAATTATCATATATTTACATATATTCAGGCAGCTTCTGGCAGACTACACAAGTGTTTATCTGTTAGTATGGTAGCTACCTTTTTCCTTCTAATTAAGAGGCCTTATAAATTTTCAATTTACTGAGAAACATCTCCTAGCATCAATTTGCTGATATGGTCTAAAATATCCTCTGCTGTCTAGAATAAACTGCATGTTTCAAATGATAACAAAGATAACAGTGAAAATAGGTGGTATACTCTGGGTGATACGTGTGTTGTGTATTCTGGATGAGAGTCTGTATTTGTAATGCATTTAGGGACAATGCAATCCAGCGTTACTAAGTTTCTTTCTTTGAGACTTGAGCTACAAGTAGCATAAGGCAGTTACTGAATGATGCAAGATGTTTGTCCCTTGAAAGGAGTTTTCCATTGAGATTGCTGGCATTATGGACCAAGAGAGCAAGCTCCTAAGGACAGGTTCACTCTTTTTTTCTGAAAGATTAATCATATGAGTTCTCTTCACATCTCATCACATTAGTAACTTGTCTTAGCTAGGAGAGATATACTAATCCCATAGATAAAGTAAAAATATCTCCTGGCCATAACAGCAATAATCAGCAGCACAAGTTAGGAACCATTCTACCCTATTATAAAACTTTCTAGAAGAAGAGATTATTTTTTAAAGTTGCTAAAAATATGCTTAAGAATAGGTGGTGCTGCTGACAGTACAATTCTTCTATTTAGTTTATCCCAACATTATTTCCTGAGATGAAATACAGCACTAATATCACTTCCTACGGATTACTATCATAGAAAGCTAGCTAGCTGACAACAGGATCATATTCCTAATAGACACTCTAGTTTAATTTCAATAATTAATGTTATTAACAAGAAAGAACCCAGATGATTGCAAAGGAAAGTAAATATATTGACATTTTTACCAGCTGCTCCTCTTGCATGTAAAAAAACATAGAACTATGTTCTTGTTCAGTCTTAACTAAAACATCGGTATATGTTTCCAAAGGTTTGTTATGAATATTCTGTGTCATGCCTGTACATTTATATATAAATTTAAGAGCAAAAGCAATAATTGAACTCTTTAGTATTTCAATAAGAAGATATATTTTCCCATTAAGAATAAAGATACTTCAGTCACAGTCAAGTTTGCATTACATCAACAGAACATGAGAGCAAGACAAAATCTGCTCTGTGCAGCTCTCGAGCTGAATACAAAATGGTTGCCTTTCTGTACAGCAGAGTACAGAGGTCTCAAGTCTGGTATTAAAATGAAGAACATAATGATACACTGTTTTGCAGTCATAAAGTCATGTCATATATTTGTACGTGGCAAAGAGACAAAACAACTATAATCTGCATACACCCATAAAACAAATAATTTTCCCGATTAACTTCTGCTTACAGCAGAAACTAGAGGAGTAGTCAGTGATTTTTAAATTTCCAGTGGTGGAGAAGCTGTCTACCACAGCTCTTGTTAAACTGCACTAATGATTAATGGCCTTTGTTCTTAATAGTGTGTGCTCTACTTATTGACTAGGCTTCTTTAGCTTTAATTTCAAGCATTTGTATCCTTTTACACATGCTTCTGTGGAACAGAGGGGACTCTTTTGTTACCAGATTTCTGTTCCACATGTAGAAATTGAAAAAGTTGGATCACTGCATGTAACTTTCCTTTTGATAAATTCCTACATAGACAACCACGATTTCATTAGCCCTTTGGCCAAATAAGTTTGGCTGATTATCATTATAGCCTTAGTATACCTTTTTAAAGCCATTTTCAATGTGAACAGAGCTCCTCATCCTATAATCAAGTTCTGTATTCTTCCTTCCTAAATAGGCAATTTTACAGTTTATTTTATTGAAAGCCAAATTAATTGCACCAAATTAATTGCTTGCAGCCTGATTTATCAAGTAATGACTGTGATTGGTTTCCTTCTGTAACATATCCTTACATCATTCTCATTACTTGTGTCTTCTGTGAACTTTGTCCACAGCAATTTTAGATTTCATTTCAGGTGACCAGTACAGTGTAGAATCATGAAGTCAAGGACTAATCTCTAAAAGACCCTGTTAAAAACCCAACGTACAATGGCATGTTGAGACATAGTAGTTGCCTTGCTTTAAAACTATTCTAGGTAGATTCTAGTTTCACAGGAAAAATGTTTATCCATCTCAGTTTAAATACTTCACAGAAGTCTACATTTCCAAACTCCTCCTTTTGTTAAGCCTCACTTAAAAAGAAGTAACAAATTCATTTTTAAAAACTGTACATCACCCCCTTTCAATTAGTTTATTTGTTGTATTTTAACAATTAAGAGACTATTGTGTTTAGGACTGACATCAAGGTCATGCCTTTAACCCCTTTGTTTACAGTGCTCGAGTGTTTGCCTCCTTTCAGTGCCCCAGCCCCTTGGTGTTCCAAGACTTGATGAAAACCAGTGTGAAGGAGCCAGAGGGCTCCTTGGCCACCTCTCTTGAAGTTATTGGATCTGGTAGCTAAAAAATAAAATTCTGTAGCTTAGCATCCTCCTGAGTGCCTGTCGAATTGCTTGTCATGTACTCTGAACATGTCCTGCTGTTTCAAAGCTGAACTATTTATTGAGCGTGCTTTATATTACAAGTCACAAATCACTGTGTTGGCACCAGTCATTACAGTAATGAGTAGAAAATTATACCTAGGAGAAAATCCCATGCTAATCTCCCCTTTGTTCATTTATTCACATTTTCACACTTTTCCCATTCCTGTTCACCTGTTGATGAATTCTGGAAGGTCATGTGCTAAACCTGTATCCAGCTCCATTCCCACCTTAACTGGGAGGAGTTGAAAAAAATGTTTTGCAGTCTTTAAGGATAAACCTTCTTCCTTTCTGCTGCTTCAGTTACACCAAGGGAATTCTGTGTACTCTTGAGCAGCTGCATTTCTAAAGCTCTAACGAGTAAGACTGAAGTATCCACTACTGCTGTCTTTCAGCTTTAGAATCAGAAACATACATGTCTGTCTAGTGGTATTCTTCCTGCCAGAAAGGTTCAGATCATTGTTTTGACATCCTACAACAACTGTCACTTACACTTTTATTTGGGTGGTCATACATGTGTGCTGCATGACGGATGACCTGAATTTCGGACACTGGTTTTGCAACTTGGAACTCTTAACAGAATCCATTTGTAAAATAATCCATCTGATCTAAATCTGGCACCAACAGCATCACAAAAAGGAAGGCTGTTACTAAGGTTTCTCTGCATAGAGTTACAACAAGCTCTTAAGGTGTCTATGATTTAATTTTCTTTATTTTTTTCTTGACTTTTTTTTCTTTACTTTTGGAAATACATTTTTAACTGGAGAAGAAAAAATTCTTAATATCTCATTATTGCAAACACGTCAGCACAAAAAAAAATAAAACTCAAAAGAACAATATTACTAAAGTGATATTGTTGGAATTGATCTGTTTGTGAATATGTAGGCTTTTCTCCTACTTTAAGTTACTTGCTTATCTGTGTTGCACTAATTTTTCATTATTTTATTGACAATAACAAATTCTGGATGAGAGAAACAACTAGGTCTTAATGAAGTCAGTGAAAGACATCCACCTGGTCTGGTTGCAGGAGCCATATTTAGGTCTCTGTATAGAGGCAGAGTCTTGTCAGTGTGCAACATGTTCAAAGAATGCAAGTTGTTCATGGCTGATGAACAGTTCAGGGTGCATAAGTCTTCTGATGTGCTTGACATTTCCTTCTATATGCTGGGCCAGATGACTTTTCAACAACGATTTTGAAAACCTATTGTGACATCTTCTGCTGACCACTTCCCCATTGATCATTAACAAGCAAACCAGCAGCCAAACTCCTCCCTCCACTACCACATCACACACCAGAGATGCAAAGTGCCAGACAGCCAGAGGAAGGAACAAGTCCATGCACTCACCCACTGCAGCAGATGCAGAGAATGGAGCAAGCTGGGCAAGGTGCCAAGTCATGGGCAATGGTAGCAGACAGGCCATGAGTCCAGTTAGAAGGGACTCAGAGACAGATTCATGTTCTGGCCCTGTCATCCTGAGAACTCCATTTACCATAAAGGGTCAGGGAAACCTTTCCAGTAGCCAAAACCCCCACACAGGACACCCACTATATAAGCAAACCTCCCTGGTCTGGAAGCAGAGCCAGCACCTACAGACGTGGCTTATTGTCCCACCCCGAAGCCAATG
Source organism: Merops nubicus (assembly GCF_000691845.1). Taxonomy (NCBI): domain Eukaryota; kingdom Metazoa; phylum Chordata; class Aves; order Coraciiformes; family Meropidae; genus Merops; species Merops nubicus. The sequence continues at coordinate 5,737 of NW_008581942.1, forward strand.
TGTAAGGCAGGGGCACCTGGTGTGATCTCCTAATCAGGGCCCACACAAAGCTGGCCAAACCCTGGGTGAAAACCAATCAGGAGGGTCTTTCTTGCCTGGTTGTGGACATCATCCATATACCAACCCTCATTCAGGGCTGAGGGTTTAAACCCCAGAACTTTGGACATGCCTCTTGTGTCTTTAACCCGTCAGTAACACCAATATTTTAAGTCTGTGTCACAGTCCAAGATAGACAGAAGTCTTGTAGTTTATTATACATATCAAGTGATAGCTCGTTCAGCTTCCCCAGTAAACCAAGAACACACCTGTCTGAAGAAGACTGCCTGTTACAGTCATAAATTTTTCAGTCTGCTTAGAGCAGAGGCAGAAAGATAGCAGAGATCTTGTCACATATCGTTGCTTAAGATAGAAAGGTGTTGACTAGAGGAACCTAACACAAGGTCAGTGCAAATAGGTCAGATAACAATACTGGATGAATAACAATCAATGCATTGACAAAATGGAAAACATCAAATCACATTCCTTACGGTTCTGTTATGGGTCCAATACTATTTAAAATTTTCATTAACTAATTGGATATGGAACAAAGAGCAAGTTTATTACATTTTTAAAGATTATCCCGTTAAGTGGGCCTGCAAGTATGCTTTAAGGCAGTTCAAAAAGGTTGCATGGTGTCTGTGGGGTTCTGACTGCAGGAATGGGAGTCATCACTACAGCCAGAAATGCTGTTTACCCCGTTGCAGCAGAGCTGCTCAGTACTTATCACCCCTGTTGTTTATGTTGGGAAGTGCCTGTTGCAGCATATGGATCCGGGGGCATAAAGCTGGAAACCTCTCTCTGATTTTTTTTCTTGAGCTCCTACTGACATTCAGTCTTAGGGGGGAGTCCATGAACATGCCATCCTAACAGAAGGATGTTGTAGGTGCTGGAACAACACTGAATATTTATTGACACAGTTCATGCATGTCAGCAGCACATGTCAGCCTCTGCCTGGAGCACAGTGAAACCACTACGATTAGTACATTTTCTTTCCATGCTGCAGATCCTGGTTCAAAACTACAAATCTTGCAGGTGGAAAGTTCATTTGGATTGGATATATCGAGAGAAGTTTTCTCTGTTTGGGAGGACTAAAGGTGGTTCAACAAGACCAGTACCTGAAAAGTTCTCTGCAGCAATGCAGTGTCTTGGTTTTGCTATAGATATAAGTGGACTCAAAGGATGCAGTTGAGAAGTGTGCCTTGCTTTGCTTTGATGGAAGACCAGTTTAAATATACTTTAATCCTTTTTGACATTGCTTCTGGAAGGTTAAAAAAAAAAAAAAAAGAAAGAAAAAGGCATCATGCATGCAGATTTCAGTTTTCACAGATTTCATACTTGAGATTTGTCTTATTTGTCCATTTAAAATTAAATCTTTTATCATGATTTTTAATGTACTTGGAAACTGGCATTACTCTGACTTTTTGGCTCAAGTTACATCAATTCATTATTATTTGAATTCTTTTCACTTTTATTCTCAATGAGAAGATGATCCTTTTCAAATCGACACATTTCTGACCAGATTAAAACACACGAAGTGTTAGTTCCAATGACACTTTTATGTATCATTGAATAAATACAGTGCTTGAAAGGAGTTTTTTTTTTTTTCCCTGGTTTTGTAATTATTCTTGTGATTGAAGCAAGATTATTTTATTTTTACGCTCCATTACAAGATGATTTTAAATATTACATTTATTTAATGAGCAGAGCAATACAAGTGCTTTGGCAGGACAGTATTCTGCTGGACCAAAAGTATTTTTTTTTTGCTTTAAGCAGTAAGTCCCAGCACCAGAAATACTGTGTTCTTGCTCACAATATGGTAAATATTTAATCATTCATTGTCACTGCTAAGCACAACTTTTCCTCTAGTTCTCTCTTTACAATGTGACATGACTAACTACTCTTGCTATTATGTTCTCATTTAATAATGTCATGATGAAGCAGTAGCTTGTCGTCTTCATAATGAGATCAGTGCCTGGAAAAAAACAAAGCAGAGTAATCATGCATCATTGTCACAGATGGAGTCATTCACTTCACTCATGAGAAAGAAGCAAGCGTATACTTTATTGATATAAAGTAGTGAGTTTATGAAGTTCAAAGGTAAATGCGAGAGTGGTTTAGCAAGACTTGATGGCAAGGTACACTTGATTATTTACTGCACAGAGGACAGGGTCAGGCAAAACTGTCAGGGGAGACCATCCTGTTGAGTCATGAGGTTCAGAAAGGACCTCCTTGCTCTTTCAGCTTCTCTCAGAGAAGAGTCTAGGTTCTGTTGGATGTAATTCTAGTCCCAGACTTGGTCAATGGTTTATGTCTAAGGGATTCTATATGCACAATCAATCTTTTCTATTACTTAGCCAAGACTTCAAAGTTTAGCACTCTATTAATCACTTACCAAGAATCTGTTGTGGCAATGAATCTCTGAGCCTCGAGGAGTAACACTGAGAGGCATCCCTGCCCGAGGGGAGATCCTGGCACACAGCCCACTGTCATGCAGGAGAGCTCAGTGGGCCCTGGGCTGTCCATTATTAATGAAGTAAGACAATTGACTTATAGTCATATTTATACATCAGCAAGATGTCTGGGCCCTTGTCTACCATGTTGCCATACATCCTCAAAACTCCAGAGTGAGTTGGATGCAGCCATCACAACCTCTACTGGTGGTAATGGTAATGGTTAAGTGGAGGGCGGGGAGAGGTGGGACTCACTGCCACAGTCATATTTACCACAACAGACGAGAGGGGAGACCTTATTGCATCTTTTCAGTACTTAAAGCAGGCCTGTAAGAAAGATTAGGACAAACTTCTTAGCAAGGCCTGTTGTGATAGAATGAGGTGCAATGACTTTAAACTAAAAGAGAGTAGATTTAGACTAGGTGTAAGGAGGAAATTTTTCACAATGAGTGTAGTGAAACACTGGCACAGGTTGCCCAGCGAGGTGGTAGGTGCCCCATCCCTTGAAACATTCACGGTCAGGTTGGATGGGGCTCTGAGCAACCTGATCTGGTTGAAGATGTCCCTGGTTATTGCAGGGGGGTTGGACTAGACAGCCTTTAAATGTCCCTTCCAAACCAACCCATTATATGATTCCATGATATGCTTGGAGAAGAAACTATAATGGATCAGCAGCATTCAGCACTGAACAAGAGAACTCCAGAAGCAAAGAAAAACAAGATAACAGTCTCATAACACAGGAAAGAGGTTTTGCTCCAGGTTGGTAAATGCTAGCCTGAGTACAGCTCTGCAGAGAATGTAAATTAATGTAGCTGAGTTGAAATGAATGGAGTTTATTTACATTGACAATTTAGCTCTGTAATGGTTGAAACCTGCTGCCCCTGGTGGGTGGAGATCTGAAACCCTAAACCAGGTACAAGCCTGAATGAAAGGGGCGTACACCTGTCCTATTCCCACTTCCCTCTTCCTGTCCTCGGGACTTCCTGCCAAGGTCTATAAAAGGGGTGAGAAAGGCACGCCTCTTCCTCTTGCTCTCTTGCTCCTTTGCCTTTCACCCTGGACACACGCTGCTGCTGCTGCTGCTGCTTGTGGTTTCCCTGTGCTACACATGGCCATGGCCATCTTGGAGACCTGGGCCTGATCGACAGACTGATTCCCTGCCTCCATCCACGTCCAAGGATTGTATATTCAGCTTCAATCCATCTCAATCCAGTGAGATTCAGCACTGGGGAGCCTCAGCACAACGTTTGGGTTTTGTATATTTGGAAGTTTAATCTTCCTTGCCTTGTTCCTATAACCCCCTTACCCTGTTAAAGCCCTATCCTTTTTTCCTTTCTGTACCATGTTTAAACCCCTACCCTTCTTCCTTTCTGTTCCCTGTTAAATAATATATTTAATTTTGTTAATTTTCAATTTGGTGCAAGGTTTTCATTACCCCTGCCTTCCTTATTTACCTCTCTATCTGGGAAACTGAGGGATAAGGGAGGTGGGACACAATTCTGCCTTCTAACCGGGACAAGCTCCTAACACAGAAGATGATCAGTGAGGGGAAGGAAACGTGAAATAGAGGAAAAGGTTGTCATAACATTGTCAAGTTCCTCTGTGGGAACCCTCTCAATATGATGGCAGAAATTTAAGGCTACTCACTACTCTCATTCCACAGAACTTCAACAAAGGGATGAATGAAAATGATTAAAGGAATAAGGATTTTGCTTTCAAAATTTAGTTTAATAACGTTGTTTCTTTGAGAGTTTTAATACTGTCAGAATTTTCTGAGGGAAGCAATGTTGTTTTAAATTTTGTACATTCCAGGCTAGTACATAAAGTAGGAAAACTTATCTTAAATGCTAATTCCAAAAATTCTATGTCCAATGGATTACTAGGGCTTCTTCATTCGGATTACATGGAGTCTTTTCTGCCTGAATTTTCTCAAAAAAATGCTGTAAACCATTCTTTTCTGAATATGCCACTGTCACTTGTATTTGTTCTTCATAAAAAGTGCTTGCTAAATTCAGTCAAAAAAGAACTCATATTCCCTTATGCCTTAACATTTTCTCAATCTAAAAAATAGGAGATCAGCAATGCAAAAGTCTACATCTGTTTTAGCTTGAGTAATAGAGCCACCTGGACAAAAGTAAAGAGAATTCACAATTTTGTTTATGACATAACAATGCAGCCACACAGGAAGGTATTGCTGAAATTTCCAAGCAATGTTTTAGCTGCCTTGCAAGCTTTATATGGAGGTGAACTGGAAATGGAGAACATCATTTTCCTATAGACTTTGCAGGAAATAGTAAAAATATCCAGTTTTTCTACAAAGATGACCTCATGGAATGTTACAAAACAACTGGGAATTAAGCTCACAAGCTGGATGATGAGGGATCCAGATCTTGAGATCACCCTGGTTTTGGTTGTGGTTTTTTTTTTTTATATCTACACTTTTTATCTCCTTACAGTATCTCTATTCAAACCTTTTCCATGCTCCACATGACACTAAGGACACAAAGGAAAAGATTTACACAGCAGTTGCATTAGCTATACAGGTGCATAAACTTTATTCCCTACTTCATTCAAGTAATATTTTCTCCTAATCTTGATACCACTTCTTGTGAGCTGAAGAAATCCGTTAAAGACTGAAGATTTGTAGGGTGAAAGTACAACAGTACCAACACATTATATACACCCAACTGCTCCATGGGATCACTGGGTGGCTGAGATGAAACATAAGAAAACCCCTCACTCCCAAGTCTGGCCACGGAGGGAGATTTTTTTTTCTCTTTTCTAGTAGGTAATGGCTGTTGGTATCCTGACAGCGACATGGGGGAGGAACAGAGCTCACAATCCCACTGTAAAATTGTATATACCCTATGAAATGGGTAAATAAGCCTCCACATGCACTGTATGGAGAAACAATGAGACTTTGATGAACCCTTCTATGTGGTGCAAGCAGCCAGGCAATCATTCTTTGCAGATTTTGGAGGGAAAAAAATATTGTTATAGCAACAGATCTTTTTTTTTTCCCTTCATCTAAAAAGCGCATCCAAAACTCTGAGGTTCGGGACAGCTTGAAATTTGACAAGCTTTTCTGACATAAAATGCTCTTGTGCACAAATATCTGCACTGTGTCTTGCACACCTTGATTATGTGTGAATTAATTACTGCTATAATTAAACAATTACAATGTTAATGACAGTGTGGTAACAATGTTAACAAGCTAGAATTTTGTTTTCCTGTCCAGGAAAGAAATAGAATTGGGAGGGTGTCAGTTTGCACAAAATGTATTGAAAGAACTGAACATGAAAGTAAAGCTTAGTAAAGAATTAAACTGTAAAGGAAGGGCGTGTGAGGTGCCTGGCCAGCTGGACAACATTTACATTCCAAGCAGTGTTCCCATGATTTACTCTGAACACATGGTGAGGTCATGATTATCAAATAACTCTAGTCCAGATTCACATAACTTTGGACCTGAAAAGAAAATTGAAGGACAAAAAGATTAAAAAATGGTCATTTAAAGAACCATTTTAATATATCACAGAAGTACATAACTTCTTCAGTCTATGAGGATTTTCAAAATCTTTCTGTAGAGAAATCATTTTCTACTTCATTGACTTTGCAAAGATATTTGATACGGTGGGATGAAACTGAAGATGAAGTTCCCATAACATCTAGCTGAATTTTCCAGTAAGCTTTGTTGTAATAAAAATATTTGTCAAAGCTGAAGGCACAATACTGGAGTGCTTTGTCATTATAAAAGACATAAAACAAGGGCATATATTATGGTGCTTGCTTTTTATCTATTTTTTATCTATTTTCTGGCATCTTTCAAACAGATAGAAAAAAAATACAGCAAGTTAAATAAGAAATGATAGGAAATTCCAACACTTATAAAGAGGCATTTAGCAATTAATATGCAGATTGTACACTCGACTCAAGTGGATTCATCTCCACAGCTGTTCGTTATCAACCTTCTAAACTTAATCCTAAATCCCCAATTCCATTCACTTTTCTGTGCCCTTTCCCCCCCTTCTACTAAGAAGTGGCCCCTTTTTTCTTCCATATGCTTAAGTATATGAGAAATATTGCCTTCATATGTTACTCCATGTACCAAACATGCTGGCTTCTTTTAATTGCTTCAGTACTAGCACATCAAATTCCTCTAGTCACTAGAGTTTTTTTTAACGTGCATGTAATTCCAATAATTTTCAATGACAATTTAAGTATTTTTAATTTTTAATCTAATCCTGAGGGTGAAACTCTCACAGAATATAGCTGGTGTCCATACAATTTCCTCCTGAGTTCTGATTATACATTGATTTTTCTACCTTTCCTGATTCTTTTTATATATACAGTATGTCTAATCTCCTTCAAAAAAATTTGCTCACATGAAATATCTTGATTGAGTAAGCTTGATATAATGTACAAGATATTTTTTTGTCTCATATTCAGACTCTTCCTGTTAATCCAGAATCATGAGTGTTTTCTGTCATTTCTTTTGACTGTTGTTCTTATCTGAGAGACACTGACAACGTTTTCCTCTGATATGCACTTTTTTTGTTGTTGCTATACTTAGCCTATTAATCATATTCCTCAGGCAATAAGATACTCAAAATCATATTCTGCAAACCTCAGACTTGTGAAGAACCTACTTCCTGCCTTGAGTCACTCCTAAAATCTCCTAGGATTTTGCTTCTCATCCCTGTTAAAATGCAAAGTTCAGATCACTGTCAATGTTGAAAGACAAGTAGGATTCAGACAGTATGTAGGTAGTAACTCGGATGAAGGCATTTAAAATTTTTGAGAATGAAGAAAATGTCCAAGAAACAGGAAAATATTTCATATCGTTTGTTGAAATAAATGAAGACAAAAAAAGAGAGAAGCCTAGCAGATGATCCAGGCTGAATCACAAATCCAGAAGTTTAACTTGAACAGTTTTGCTACCCATGAAAGAGTTTTGCCTCCTGAGCAATCATAAAGTTAAGTCTTATAGTTTGTGGCTTCTACTGCCACCATACACTATGTAATGTTTTGCTATCAGTGACAACTGAAAGAGGACAATGCTGTTCTCCCAATTATCAAAACACTATATTGCAGCATCATGCCCTGTCTGAGGAAAGCACAGAAACAACATAACTAGGAAGTGCTGAAAAATCACAGCTCAATAAATTGTGCTGCAGTCTTAAAATGTAAAAGACAAAGTTGTGGCTTATGTAGGTACGTATTTAATTTACATTAATATAAAATTAATTAAAAGTTTTTAAATTTTAAAAAATATAAACATAACATTTATACTTTAGATCTTGAATTTTGAAGCAAGCTAGATGTGAATAAAAATTCAGAGTAAAGTGTTTGTGACTTCCCTAGTTCTATTCACTATTCCTAGCACCTGCAGGCTTGCTGCCTGAGATGTAATACAATTAAAGTGGACAATTGTGTCTCATTCAATTGTTGTAGTCATTATAGATTTGGAGTATCATTCAACCTATTAACATTCAGGTTTCAATTTATGTAATGGGTGAAGTGAAGCTTTATTACTATTATTGCAAATGATTGCATTCCTTATGCTTTCCAACTGCATATAAAATATTCTGGACAGACTGGAAGTTTTTACTCCAGGCACAATGACAAAGGCTGACATTGGCACTGAAGTTCAGCTGATCTTCAGACTACTTGACTCATAATCACACACTTACTCTCCTAGTCACATACTTACCCCGAGGTCTAATTCCTGTGTTGAACTCATGGGTATAGAGAAACACTTATGTATAACACTTGGAGGCAACACTGATTTACATTGGTCCAGTTTGGGATTCTTGGGGGGAAAATCTGGTCCAGGCAGAGTCAGAGTCCCTTGCACTTTCCTGTCCTGAGACACACTGCTGAAAGCCTGGCCCTTGACCACTAGCCTGCATGTCTCTCTTGTCTTCCTGAGCACTTGCTGTGGACCACCACACTGCCATACTGGCATCTACTAGTATCCCAAGTCACAGAGCACAGGCCTCAACATTCAGTTTTTAAATGGCAAAGGCAAAAAATCTGTCCAGCCACCATCAGCCTGGACTTGCCAGAATTCCTTCCTGACCCTGCGGTTGCTGATGAGCACATACTGGGCTCATCTACTCTATTAGTTATGGTGAAGTAAATGGAAGAGGAGCACATTGGTTTTCCTGGCTACATACCAATGGCCGAGCTCTCCCACTAATATAAACTAAACACAGACTCATTCAGGTATCCACATCAGTTGCAATACAAAATCCTACCCGAAATGTGCAAAGTGGCCAGGTGACTCACCTGGGGCACGTTTTCATTCTCATTTCTTCAGCTGAGTCTAACCAAACTTCCAGCTGAAAACCCATTGTTAGCACTCTCATTCACCACAGATCAATAACACTTTTTTTTTTACAGTCTTCTGATTTAAGTGCATCATCCATTTGCTAATTATAATTAATGAAGTGCTTCTGAAACTCCTGTGATGGAACATGATAATGTTAAGATTAGTTTGCTATGATTACAAAGTCTTAATTTTTTTCTATCTTATTATTTCAGCTTTAATAGATAGTATAATGCCAAAAGTCCTTCCTCAAGTAAACACCAGAATATTGTTTTCCTAATATTGTGCAATACACAAGTGTGTGTTACATTGAAAAATAGCAACATTAATTCTAAATGTGTATATTGAATTTTCTATATTGAATTATTAATATAACGTGTTAATTATTTATGTGTAGCATTGATGTACTCCCTAACAAGAAAATACATGAAGTAGAGTTGCCAAGTATGAAAGAAGGAAAAAAAAAAATAAATTTGCAACAAAGGACTCCCACTCATTCCAGGCTAAAGTATTTCTTTGTTATCTTACCTATCGCAGGTTGCCATAAAGTACTTTTCACTGAGATATATAGTTATAAGGACATCCAGATGATTACTGCCTTTCCACATTCAGGGTATCAGGGATTAAAAAAATTCATACACTCACTCTAGATTTAAAGGAATCAACTGATAATGTCTTGATCTTTTTTTCTGATAGTCAAGTGATGGAATATCTTAAATGCTGAAATGACACATGTTCAAATGAGCAGTTAAAAAAATGCCTTAACAAGAAAGTTTTGTGTAATGGATATTTTGGAAGATCTGATTAATTATAAACTGATTTTTCTCTCTAGTAGTACTATAGGTAGTACAACAGACAGCTAAAGGAGAAAAAAATCTTCCAAAGCCAGATCATTCTACGATGCACTTTGAGTCCTGCTAACTACTATGGACCACATTAGTGCTGCTGTTAATAGGAGACAGCTACAAAACCAGAACTAGCTCTTCTCCTGAAGAACACAGTAGTGATTCTCTGAAGACCATAATGGGTTAAATGACATTTAATTTAAACCTTCTCAGGTACATGTGAACGGCAAACTGCTCTCTAGGCTGTGTAAAGGCTATTGGTAAATGTTGACAACTTCAGCTAATGATAAAAAGAAAACAAACAAAAACAAAATAACCCCTTAAAGACATTAAGTTCTTAAAATGTTTTTGAAAGTAGAGGAGACAGGCTTTGTGTAAAGTATATAAAGTATGTGTAGTACACTATGAGCTCACCCATACTTCAGATATCCCAGAAATGACATTTTATTAACACACCAACCACAGAAGGAACTGTGATATGAATTTGTACTTAGGTAAGTTTATATAACAAGATTTAAATGTGCTGAAAATGAGACCTAATTAATAATAGTTTCACGTACTAATATGTTTATGATATAACAAGTCTTTAATAGGAAATTTCAAAACTATTGTGGAAATATACTTGGGAAAACTCTCATTAGTTTGGTTTTTTTTTTTTCCTGTTCTGTTAAATTTCCTAGTGACACTTTTGAAAACCAGATTTGAGGGAAAGAGATACAATACTAAATTATCTAAAGTGGCCTACAGTAGTCAAGCAGGAACCCAATAATTTTTGAACTGAAGACATTCTTTAATACAGTCACACACAAGTGACAAAAAATAATTTTGTAATTTAATGGTCACAGAGGTTGTGATGATCCAAATTTTCACAGAACTTTTTTAAAATAATGAGAAAACTTGCTAGTGGTTCAAAAACTATGGCTAATCAGAAAAGGGAATTTTCATTCCACAGAAATATTTTTTTTTAAACTTTTTTTTTTTTCTAAATTAGACCAAACTAAAATAGTGAGAGAAGAATGATAAATCCTGAAATCTTTTATTTAAAAAATACACAACAAGCTCTATCTTGTTTGAACCATAATATATGCTAATGTATGAGGCTGATGGAGATAATAATAATCTCTTTATATAACTAAGCATATAGAAGTTTATTTATGAAACAAAAATTTATTTCTGTATTGTATACACCATAAGATTGTTTTCAGAATAACTCAACTGAAAGTATATTTCAGACTTCACTTCTGAATGATATTTGCTGTTTGTCCTTATGTTTAGTACATAACAGCTCTACCTTTCATTTAAACATTTCATAAAATAACCACCCACAGCCCACAATGTCGATAAATTAACCTCCACAGCTATTGAAGGCAAAGGCATCATGGAGTCCACTTCATATTCAGCATTGGCAATACTGCAATTTATCAACAGTAATAATTATATACCCAAGTAGGACAAATTGAGTAAGTTATAGGAGAAAAAATGTGCCCCATTATGCCTATAAAGCATTTGAAAGCTGATCAGCTCCACTAAAGTCTCCAAAACTGCAATTATTTCAAGAAATTGGATATATTAAGAGCAGCCAACGTAGTCAGTAGTTACATACCCTCTTAGCTCAGAGATCAGCCCTGAAGAGAATTTTGCCTTTGTTAGAGAGTGATGTGTAATATATGTACGTGACGAAGAACTATTTGTTGCTCCCTGAAGATTATTAAAGTATTAATTATTTAAGACATGTTCATTTTCCTCTTTCATCTGGAAGAGTATTTATGCTCTGCTGCAGTTTTTAATAAAGATTGTATCACTCTTCCAGTTTAGTTTCTGATTTAAACAGGTTTCCCAAGCACTCTGTGACTGATTAGATGTTCCACCTATTGTTCGGGGTTGCTACAACTTTAATGTAATTCTTAGGTAGGTCCTTCACCTACCTCACTTATTGTGAACTAATCTATTAATATGAAAATTAATAAGAGTTTGACTAAATTGTGCTCTCTATTACATGATCAGAATATGGTGCAATGGAGAAAACATATTCTTTGGACTCAGTTTGCCTTTTAACATATTTATGCTAGACCATAAATGTAAATTGTGGAATGTGCCTGTAGTATTGAGCTGGTCCCGATTTTCAGAAAAGACTTTGCAAAGCAATGTTATAACTTCTACATAGCTTTCAGAGAGAATAGTTATCATATTTCGCCCTGGAACTCTTTATCAACCGCAGGAAAAAAAGCACCTTACCCTAAGACAATTTTGTGGTTCAAACCCTTGTCTCCACAGCAGGGAAGGGGAAAGCAGGAACCTAAAACTTGAAACAGCCAAAGCAGCTATGACAAGATCCAAGTGGGAATTCTCCTTCTTGCTGCTATGAAGGGGGTGGGTGTCAGACACTCTTTTGGTGCTTTTAGGCTATTTTGTTTTATTTTGGCTGTGAAGCATCTTCAAAGAAATTAGTTTTATACAGATAGATGAGAGGAAATCCAGTGAACTGTTCTTTTTCAACCTCTTCCCTCCATCCTACTCAAAGTTAATAATTTTGTAGGGCAAACTTATAGCTCGGATACATATTATTAAATACTTCACAAGTAGTACTGGGTTACACCTTCTAAGAAGAAATTTAACTTATGAATATAATTTTCAGAATGTCTTGTGCTGTTATGTCTAGTGAATGCTGTAAGTTTCACTCAGGATTAGTATTTCATTGGGCTACACAAACACATTCAAAGGTGCATCCTTTGTCAAAAAACCTGTTGTGTTTTATGCATATAAAATGACAGGAACAAAATATCCTTTCATGTCCAGCGCAGAGAACATTTGTACCATCTCAGATTTGTGCAGTAACAGACAAGGGATTTCTGAAACTGGAAGGAAATGTTTAAAATTGGTACATCATTACCTAACATTTTAGAGAGGCAGCTAGATGTTCATATTTTAAAATGGGAAGGGTCAGTTCCCTGAGGAATTGAGACCTCACTACCCATTTCATCATTTCAAGAACTTTGCTTTCAAAATAGAGAGTATTCTTTAAAACTTCAGACTATGAATGAATCAGGGGCTGCTAGACAGAGCAGATAGTGTAGATATTAGGTAACGTCTGAGGCTTAATGGATTCTGAATTCTTTAAATTATTCTTTTCCATAGTTCTAATCCTTATGCTCCCATGGACTTATCATTTCATCCTGTCTCTTTTTTCCCTAATTTCCTCTTATCAGTCATTAAATGAATTTCAAATATAACCACATACAAATCTCTCAAAAATTCCAAGATCTCCATAAAATTTCTGGGGCCTAAGACCTCGGAAACTGGCTTTACTAATAGGAAGGATAACTGTTAGACCAAACCAGCTGTCTATGTGGCCCATGAAATGAGCTGGAGATCCTGAGGACAAAAAAGTTGAAATATTCAATAAAATCTTGCTTATCATCTCAGGACAGTAAACTGAGAATGAAAATTTTCCTTTTTTGTTCTCTGTGTTCCTCCAGTCTGTTCATTAGCTATGAAAAAAACCAACAATAGTCATGTAGTTAAACCATGCAGGTCAATCAATTTCCATTTTTTTGCAAGATCAAAATTATTTTAAAAAATTAAAATACAGGAGAATATAGGGTAGAAATTCTAAAAACATAGTTATGATTTTTGAGTCAAAATCCCATTGAGGAGGAAATTAGGTAAATCAACCAGTTTTAATATTTTGTTCCATAGAGCATAGAACTGAAAGATCAGACAAAGAACTAGGTGGTCTTAGGCATCTGTAAACAATGCTCTTATTTGTGGTTTAAAATTCTTCCTCTCTCTCACAGCCTATCTTGTTTCTTTTTTACTTTTGTCACCTTTGGGAACCCTATTCAGTACTCATGGGAAAGGCACATGAATGCAGAGAAAATAGATTTCTGTCTGATACACTGAACAGAGTTTCATACAATGTTCTGATTGTCTCCCATTCCCTATCAACAAACAGCAATTGGTCATCTAACTATTTATTCCTGAGAATTTTCATTTCTCGCTCTGTTTCTCTGTGATATGCTCAGTAAACGAATGCTTAAAACAATTGCCATGGAGTTTTTACTACAGAGAAATAGGCCGTTAAGTTGCAAATCAATGTGGATGATTGCAATGTGAAACTAACAATTTTCTTGAAGTTAATACTGGAAGTGAAAAGCTGTGGCAAAGTAAAATCAAGCCTCATTATTAGACACACTCCCACCATTTCCACAGATCTTAGATGATTAACTTATGTAAGAAACTTACCACTTTTTTTGTTTTTTCACCCAATGCCCATTTGCTAAAAAACACTAAACTCAGTGAAAAGATTTTTGATAACTCTCACAAAATATGAATTGAATCTTTGCTTATCTGTTTGTATATTCAAGTATATTTTCAGAACATCAATTCACCCAGATTTATAATACCCAAAAGTCCTGAAAAATCACTTAGAGATTACTCTTTGATGAGTAATGAGTGTAGTATGAGCCCTGACAAAGAATACCTGTGTCAATCCATGCCAGCAGCCACTAGCAGCATAAGCAATGCCCACAAAAACTGTTGAAATCTCTTTTAACTTATGTATCTAGAGCCTATGTCATAGAATCATAGAATGGTTTGTGTTGGAAGGGACCTTAAGGATGATCTAGCTTCAACCCCCCTGCCATAGGCAGGGACATCTCCCACTAGGCTATGCAGCCCCTTCCAACCTGACCTTGAACACATTCAAAGATGGAGCATCCACAACTCCCTGGGAAACCTGTTCCAGTGTCTCACCATTCTCATAGTGAGGAACTTCTTACTCAGATATAATCCAAATCTATCTTCTTCCAGTTTGAATTCATTAGCCCTTGTCCCTCCCCAGCTTTCTTGTAGGTCCCCTTAAAACACTGGAAGGCCACTATAATGTCTCCCTGGAGCCTTCTCTTCTCCAGGCTGAACAACCCAACTCTCTCAGCCTGTCCTCACAGGAGAGCTGCTCCAGACCCCTGACCATCTTCATGGCCCTTCTCTGGACCTGCTTCAACAGGTCCATGTCCCTCTTGTGTTAGGGGCTCCAGAGTTGAACACAGTACTCCAGGTGGGGTCTCATGAGAGCATAGTAGAGGGGGAGGAGAGGACAAACTGCTGGCAAACTAGGACAAGAGGAAATAGAGGTACAGTCACCACAGAAGGCATATTGCTTATCCAGGAAGAACTTGTGCAGGCTCTGTAAGGAAACATTATAACACATTGTTAAAAACTGTCTTTGTCTCGAAGAGCTTACAATCTAAGCAGAAAAGATAGTGAACGGACATGTAAGTACAGGTACAAAACAGTCAAAAGGCTTTGTCAAGGCTATTGACATAGCTGGAATTAGAAATCAAAGTAATCTAAATCCTAACCAAGGGATTCTAGATCTACTGAAAGATATGCATTGCATGTGAATTAAATGAAGTTTTAAAAATCATCATAAAGAAGATACTTATTCTATCTTCTGTTATCGCTTGGCTTTTTCATAGAAAACCTATTACTTTTCTGCCCTTTCCAAAAGAAATTAAGACAGACATTTTGATGCACAACAACAAATTCTTGTCTGCTGTTCCAGCATATTTTGCTGGTGTAGAACAAAGAAAAATAATAATAAAAAAACCTTGCCAAAAAATGAAATATATATAAATAGCTAATTTGGATTTATTGGAACTTGCTGCTTTATAGCAATATGAAAAGTCTGGCTTAATATAAGAGAATGTAAAGAACAAAGATTCACACAGAGTAATAGAATACTTCAATACAGCTTTTCTTTAATTTTGTGTCTGGATATGCACTTGGTTTTTTTCTAACACAGCTGTGCTCATTTTTTTCTTAAACTTTACCATCCCAAAGGACAGATAGATCAAACTATATCCTGTATCTGCAATATATAAAACAAATTATTCAATTCTCAGAATTACACTTTCCAGACCATATTATTTCTTATTCATTATTTCTCTGAAAATTATTTTTGCTTTGAATTTTATTTTTTTTGGAGGTGCAACATAGAGCTCAGGACACTAAGCAATAATATGACATAAGAGCCCTGACTATCAAGTAATCACAGCTTCCTGCAGCAGGGCACTTTGAGACAAAAAGATTTCAGCTGTTATAAAGTGTTGTAATTGAGAACAACAATCAGGCAGAGAGGGTAAGAGACCCACATCTCTGAGCTGCAGGTTCATGACTGCAGCACGAGAGGCAGCCGATGCTTGTGCCGGCAGTTTTCATACACAGAATGGGCATTTGTGTACATGCACATGTATGAGAATCTCAGAAAAGCTGGCAAAATTCAGTGCAGGAAGACACAGCTGAACAACATAAGAATGCCTCTTCCTACAATTATTAATGCAATGAAGAAAGAGGAGCAAATTGTTTGTTTACATTTGGCTGTGTCAGATGGATACAGTTCCAGAACCACATCAATAATATCTCCTTTCAAATCCTTTTTATTAACTCATATTTTAATGTTCTTTGGACAATAAGCCAAATTTACCAAACTAAATTTTGCAATAAAAATAGGAAGAGAAGAAAACTGCTATATTTCTGGTATTAGCAGCTACACCATTCTCTGAGAATCATCAGAAGAGTCTTAGCTATTAAAAACACACACAAAAGATGCACAATGAGCACAATGCAGTCCTAAATCCAGATGAGACACTGGCTGTTATGTACAAAGCACAGCAACTGTTGAGACATAAACATATATTTCTGAGGGCAAATGCCTTTTTTAGTTCACTGGATAATGAATCTACCTCTTACTTGGACAATTAGTTTTTAATTTAAAGAGGGAACTTAACATTTGTCTAGCTTATAGGTTCAGTGAGGATGTCTTGAAATAAGATAGGTGCAGAGAGGTGTAGCTTCATCTTACAGTCAGACACAGAAGGCACAAAACAAGTGGAAATCACAACGCTCAACACTGCTGACAAACAATGAGTGCCAGGGCAGACATGGGGTCTGGGTGAAAATCCAGTGGTCTGTGTCCTCAAGGCACTGATAAGGAAATGTGGAATGCAAAAAAGGTGGCTTAACCCATTCTCCCACTTGGCAGTTGCCTGTTCCCTGCAGAAGTGGATAAGGAAATTTTGTGCTAATCACATGGAACAATCATCTGCCCACAGCCCCATCCCCACACTTTACACAAGAGTAACGAACAGAGGTATAAATACCATCCCTTTTCAGAACCAAATGTCTGGGACAAGAATGTGGCACCAAGTCCTAGGGACAGACTGATGGGTTTGTTCTCGTCCCTCCCCAGCAGGGATGCCTTTTGGTAAACTTTGCAGCCTCAGATAAACTGAGTGTGTTTTTCCTCAGATTATTATTGTAATTGCAATTGCATTTTTGGACTGTATAGCTAGTCTGCAGCTCAGTGTGTTTATCACTGGCAGTCTTAAAGAGTCTGTATGTTGTGTGTGAACAAACTCTGCTACTCGTGCACCTGATGGCTTCTGTTGAATGCGACCAGACCTACAGCAACAGGCTGTTCATGCATCTGGTGTCAGACCATGGCTCTCATTGACTACTAAGAGATAAGTTCACCTGCCCCTAGCCCCTCTGAGGACTGGCAAGAAAGGAAGAGGATTTGTCTCTTCCCAAATTTATTTCTCACCAAATTTATCCTTTATCTACACCTATCCTTCCCCTTCACGCAACACTTACTTGACTTTAGACCTCTGCAGTATTTAAATCTGATCTAGTCAGCCCCACCTTCCCAGTCAGTGGAGAAAAATAAGCACTTTGAATGTCTATCTTGGACAGATATTTTAAGAAGGGATGTATCATGCCCTAGAAACATTTATTTTCTTGAGCCTTCTCCACTGTAAATCTCTTGAGATAAGGGTCGTTTATATGAGGTTTTGACTACTAATGACATATGACATTGACATATGACTCCTAGTTTCAGTCCCAAGAACGGATAGCCTGTCAACAAGTAGATAACAAGAGGTAAAAGTCAATTGTTTAGAATAATTCTAAGCACCACAAAAAAGCCTTGAAATGGATGAGAGATGGAGACTGCCTTGTGGACCATTGACTTTTCTAACTTTGGTCGAGAAACCTGTGTGCTAAGGACCAATGGAAGAAATCAGTGCAGCTAAGTACAGTGTATTTGTCATGGGATTAAATCCTCCCTGAGAAATCTTCGAAACCTTCTTCAAACTTTAAACTGTCTATCTATGAAGTAAATTATTAGCTAACACCGTCAGTGTTTCCCAGCTAGTGTAAAGGAGATGAGGAACTGCTTTACCAACATTGAATAATGAGTCTGTATTAGAAATGAGAAAAAAATATGTTAGTCTTCTTACCATGTTTGATTTCAGACCATTATGAATACTACAGTAATTTTCCACTTAATTCATCTAATACACTGCAATTCTTAAATTCAAATTGTTCATGCTTTCCCAAAAATACTTCCCTTTGATGCATTGACTCACTGCATTAAATTAGTAAGTTAATTGCTGAAGAACATGTAGTGAATGGAATTTGAACGGCTTTATTTCTGATTGTTTCAAAAGGACTATATATCCCACCTAATAGCCTGGCCCAGCCTCCAGTGAAGTTCATAGAAAGACTCCTATTCATTTTAATGAGAGCTGACTCAGTCCTGTGGTTCTACTAATTTAAACCAACTATAAGTGGTCCCCTGGTTTTTAAAATAAATGGCACAATATTACTAGGCATAAGCATGTGTTAAGTAATATTTTATTTTTCTTTTATTACTGAGTTGACATCTTTTCTTATTCCCACCAAAGAGCCAGAAGAGGTGAAGAATAAAATGTATTCCCTGAAGAAACTGTAATATCTTACCTTCAGAGTCTTGACCATATTCTCAAATTTAGATGATGGCTGCTTGCCAGTCTCAACTCTCCTTCAGAGCTTGTGAGCTAGTGTTTCACAGGGGATTATGGTCAACTACTGCTCCTACCTTAGGCAGCTGGAGCAATGATAAAAGGTGCCACCAGTCACCCCTCATACCTCAGCCTGACCTAGAGGTGAGAGCATAGTGATCATATGGCTGCCACCTGTGCAATGAAAAAGTTCAGAGACAGAGTTAAAATACAGCCATGATTGCTACTATTTGCTGAAATAAAAAGTGAAGCAGAACACCATGTTTTAGCTAAATCCTTAGCTTATATAAACTGACCTTTAACTCCACTGGAGTCAACGGATATCACATCAGTGGATATCAGAGGCAGAACTGGCCTGTTGTCACTTTCCCCTCCATGGCTCCGGGTTCAGACTGTGCCCACTGTAAGATTTACTCAACCGTAAGTGGCTTTACAGCTTCACTCAACCACAAGTGGCTTTACAGCTTCACTTTTCACTCTGGGCTCCAACTAATATCACTCCAAGAATGCAGCATAATGCTTGGTGGCTTCACTGGAAAGGAAATGCTTCTACCATTTCTTAGTAACTAAAAGATGTTCTGTGCTATATACGTCCGTTCAGGTGTAAGCTTATGTAGGCATACTTTTGGGAAGTAACAATCCATATTTATTAGCATCAAAGATGTGAAAACAGGTATATTGTGGAAAGTTTGAAACATCTACTTCAGTTCCTCTTAGACTTCCCGCAAGTTATTCAACAAAAACCAGGGAAGCACTTCACAGGCTCAAACAAACACTCCAGAGCTCTTCATGGCACAGTTGCTACCTTGCCTCAGGTACACTGCAGATACCGTGGAGCATTTTGGAAGGCTCCGCTCCCTCTCATCCCCAAGAAGGATAGAGACAGCACAAGTCTGGCAGCAATGTGTTGTCTCAAACTCACGTTTATTTAATAGATTGGAAAACCTGCAAAGCCTGGAAGAATGAGACCAATACTTACAGCAACCTTTTATTTAATGTCTGTCATTTTTTCATGGCTGTGTTGGATCAGTTGCTGAGCTCACTCCTGAGAATTATCACTTCCTTCCTCACTTTCTGGATTTGACAAAATGATGTAATGTACTATATTAAAAAAAAACAAGCAGAGACACTCAGAAACTGTTGCTAGTAGATGCTTTTCAGACTTTTTTTTTAACAATGTATGTTTCAAGACAGGGTTTCAGAATTGATCCACTGCCTCTGCTGTTGTTGCAACCACCATTTGGGTAGGCAGCTCTCCAATTTCAATGCATCTACTTTGAAGCTGACTCAAAGGATGCAGAAGTATTTATTTATGTCCACCTCTTCTGATATCTAGCAAAGTTAAGGGAAAAACCTTACAATACTGTCAAAAGCCTTGAGTCTGAACTTACTGAGCCAGTAAGAGAACATTAGGCATGTCTTACCTGGTAATTATTTTGCATACTTTTCACAGCTAATATTTTAGCTGCTTTACTAATACATACTATTATTTGAGTTACAAATATAATGGAAAGTGTGACAACTGGTGAAAAACAACACATCTTATGGCTTGAGCAATTTATTTGCCAAAATTTCTGGTTAACTCTTAGCAAATATATTGCAGATAATTAATATTTCGTGTCATTAACATCCCAATGTTTTCATAATAATGCCGTTCTATATTTATAGTCTTCCCATAAGGTTGTCCATGTGATTGTGATTCATTATAGCCATAAAAGCATTTCTTTTTATCTGAAGAGTGCAGAAATCAAAACACTGCATGCAAATACAAGATAAAAGTTGAGGAGCACAAAATATATTGAAGAGAGAGGTATTGATCTTGCATGAGGAAGAAGCAAGCAGCACAAGTGGGACAGTACACATCATGAATTGCCTCATCACTATACTGAGTCTGTAGCACAGGTCCACATGTTTATAAACTTCTTTGGTCATCTCTGCCAAGTCCTTTTCCTTAAGGTGAGCTGCATATGCAAGAAGTGGGTATAGATTTCATGTTGTACACGTATTAAGCATTTATCCCAAATCACGCAACCGCCTTTGAATTAGTCCTGAAGAAAAACCTTGGAGTGTTTCGGCATTCTAGGTGAAACCTTGCAGAATCAAGGTCACAGCACTTATGTGTAGGTACACACATACTAGAAGTGGGCTGGGAATGTTTACATAACAACACAGACCTTTGGGTACAGCTGGCACTCGCTGCACTTGCTCTGCCATGCAGTGCCCAGGTCTACGCGTGCCTGTGGGTTTCTATTTTGGGCTGTTAATCTTTAGTCCCCTAAGAAGCTATGCCTGATGAAATGATCTGCTTAAACTGAAGTACGAGATATTAAGGCTAAGTGTAATTCCAAAATTTAATACTAAAACAAGTGAAGCATTCATTGATTGGGAAGGCTGGGGAAGCTCCATTGCTGGATGTTCCTGAGGACAGACAAGATTAATGTGGCATAGCTGACCCTGCCTAGGTTCAAATACCAAACTGACGAGTTGACCTGTTTCATTGCACCATCTGTAAAGGAAACCTAGGAAAGTAGTTGCCTGTGAACATTGATGAACTTTAAGAGTGACCAATTTCATAGCTTTTTTCTAAGTAGAAAATATATTTGCTTGTATCTCCTGTATTATAAAAATAAATTTTATCTCCTGCATTATATTTTCAAGACACCGGAGGCATTCACTCAACTTCCAAATTCAAATTTGTAATTATATTACAAGTTTGTAATTAGATGCTGATTGAGGCTTAAAATACATATCTGCATGAAGTTTCCACAGTAGATTGCATATGGAATTGCTGCAGCAAAGTGATTCTACTGTTTGTTCCTTAGCAAAAGTCACTGTGAGATATTTAACTGTAAGTGTGACTTTTTTTATGGAATGGAAGCTTCACAAATCCAAGTTCTGAACTATCTAAAGGTTTGATTAAGCAATATAGTATCAGACCTCACCTGAAAAATTTGCCAGTCTTCCTTGCAGTATCTTGGGATTCTTCAAATATCTAACTTCTGTATGTTAAAAACCAAAATTTAAGTCTAAAAAATATCCAGGACTTTTCAGGACACGCATTTGGAGTTTTAATATGGAAATGAAACTGAAAAGTATGTTCTTTCACTTGATTTGGTCACTCTAACTCAAAATCTTGTTAGAATACCAGCAGCACTCACTGCTTACTTTAAGCATTAGAAGAATGTTACTTGTTAAAAAAAAAATTAACTGAAATGTTAAAATCTAAAATTGAGATGAAATCACAATCGTGATTTAGGAAAAGATCTTCAGGGCTTCTTGCTGCTTCTGACAAAACTACATTAGAAATTCATATCAAGTAAGATGACAATGATCCTGCTGTTACAAGAATAATCCTCTTGGCTATTAATAATAAATAGGATTGGACATTGATTAATTCATGACATTATTAAAAGCATTTTATGAATTAGAGTCTGAAAAAAAACTAATGTTTATGATGAAGGAGTTCTTCTTTTGAAGCATTTCCAAAATCAATAAATAAAGCTTTAAACTTCATATGTCTAATGTAAAGCACAACATCTACTGCTCTCTTGGTCCAGGGGCTGCTACCCAGGCTCCCAGGCTGTCTGGCTGGAAAGTACCTGTCGTGCTGCCAAAGGTACCACTGAACTCTAATCTTCCGTATTTTTCAGGAAAGCTGAGGCAGCACAACAAAAGGAATATTAGAACATGTTGTAGGACCAGAAACAAAAAGATAAGGGGTATGCATTTGATTTTAATCTGTCCACTTGACCTTCAGATTCATTCCATCTTTTCTTTTAAATAGTGTTCACTGCTCATTGTAGCTGTAAGTTCAAAACTTGTTATATCAGCTTCTGGTTCAATTCCCTCTGAAGAAAAAAAAATCCTATTAACTTTTATAGAAAGAGGGTCATGACCCATGTGATCACTTAGCAGTGTTTCCTCTTTCCTCTAAAAAAGAGAGCAGCCAGAAGGCTAGCAAAAAAGTGACATTCTTTTTTTTTCCTGAAGAAAGAGTAAAAGAATTCACAGTACTCCCCCCCAGGGTTTAATGAAGGAAGGCTGCTGGGAAACTTTAATGACTTTTGCATACAAAATCTCAGAGGGATCCTCAAGAGTGACTCTGTGCTCCCTCCAGCAACAGGGAATCCAACCTGCTCCCAAGCACACCTCCAGTGGTAGAAAAGTCTGAACTTTTGCGAGCAATATCTTTTGCTATATTACCACGAAAACTGTTCCCCTAACACCCAACCTACATATTATTCTAATTCTTCAGGGCCATGGAGGACAGCTTTTCTCTTTCAGAAGCTATTCGTATATTTAAAGAGTGCTACCAGAATCTCTCAATTTTTTAACTACATCTCTGTTATATCTCCATTATGCTAAACAGTTCTACTTTATTGAGCATCTCCTTGCAGGTTATTTGCCCTGGATCTATGATTGCTTACATTTCTACCTATTCCTCTCACACTTTTGCTACTTTCTGTAGCTAAGTATGTGCAGTGTATCCTAGATAGTTACGAATTCTTCTTATTCACATTAAAAGAAGTTGATAAACTATACAGATGATACAAAAATATACTATTATTTTTTTCATGAGAAGAAAATTTATAACAAGTGACTAAAATGCTGCATAAAAAAAAAAAAAAAACCATCAAGGGGATAATGTATTTAAATAATCAAGAAAATCTCTTTAGAATAAAAAGCAAATATTTTTTTCCTGGATAATAACTAGATAGGAAAGAAAGTAAATTGTAAAAAAAATTCAAAATATTCATAGTAAAGTCCATCTGTATTGAGTCCAGTACTGTACTTATCAGTGAACTAGAACAGAAACTGTTTGCAAAGTACCATATTAAAGAGAGTTATCTGAGATAATTGCATATCTTACTAGGCACTTCTTCTGTAGTACATAACAGGAACAGCAACATGAACAACACTAATTTCTCTAGTGTTTCTCAGGCAAGTTTTTCAAGATCCCTGTTCCCATTTGGTTTTCTCCTCTAGATTCTCTACAACTTAATATTAATTACCATAGAATCATAGAATGCCTGGGCTGG
>NW_008581943.1:0-23944 GCF_000691845.1 Merops nubicus
CTCCTGGAGCAGCTGGCCGGCCCGCTCGGGCTCCCTGCTGGCAGCCTGCAGCAGGGCTCTGCGCAGCGTGCGCCGGCACCTCTGCTGCCGCGCCTCCGCCCGCTCCAGCCGGCACAGCTGCTTGTACTTCTGCTGGAAGTAAGTGCAAAGTCTGGTCACCCTGGAGCTCCTGTCCTCTGCGCCGTCGTCCTCGGACCTGAGGGAGGGAAAACAAAAACAAACAGGCCTTAAGAATGGATTTATTTATTTTCCCAAGGAAGCTAATTAGTCATTTTAATAGAGTTGTTAACTCCGCCTCTCGCCTTCCAGCCCCACAAACAGCCAAGGACCGCAGTCGGGCAGGGATGCCTGAGACATGGTAAGAGCAGGACCTCTTTTCAGTTCTAAAGGTACTCACCCTTCTTAGCATGTCATTATTAGAGATTACATCAATTTATCATCAAGCCTGACACATTTAAATGTCTAGAGCCTGCTCTTAAAATTAAAAAGAAAAATCTATACTGCTAACCTTTATTTACTGTAAATGTCTCAGCAAACGAGACCAACTCGTAAATCAAGGTGCAATTAATGGAGAGGACAAGGGTAGGGAACTATGTAGTGGAAATCTGTTAAAGAAAGATCATGCTGGAGAAGATGGTCAAATTCTAACAAGTACCAAAGCTGCTGAGTTTTTCCAATCCCATTTACTCTTCCAAGTGGTGTATTCCTTTCTAAACCAAAATGCACACTCAAGCAGCTGGCAGTTGACACCTCTGCAGAGGTAAAGCTGAGTTACAGCACAGCCATGGAGAAGAAACTCACATTTAACTGCAAAGGTACTGGGAAAAATAATCAGACCAGGGCTAAGCAATGATCAGGTGAAGGACCGACCCAGTTCTTCATTTGCTGAAGAAAACATTTTCCCATTTATCTTGGCTTCCTGAATGTCCAGGCCCATATCAACAAAACTATCAAACCATGTCAACACATTCAGCTGAATGAAGTAAAAATCATGAAACACAGTAAAACCATCATAGGGACTTATTAAAACAAGAAGCTACCCAGAAGTCCTCCACAACAAGATCTAGTTTGCAGAACAATGGATTTTGTGCATTGAGCAACAAAGAGCTTACACTGAATCCAAGCAAAGCAGACTTTTTTCAGTTTTTCCTTTCAGTTTTTCCCCTCACAGAACAAAGAAACTTTTTCCCAACTTTCCTATTTGTATAACAAAGGAAGGCCAGGGGGAAGAACACAACTCCAAACAAATCAAGCAACTCAAAAGTTCCCAAGGTTCAGCCTGCAGAGCTTGGCCAGTGAGACTGAAGGAACTGACACCCAAGCCTACCTATAGCAAAGCAGACCAAAAAAATAAGATCCAGGAATGCAGGGAGAGTTGCTGTCCCTGAAAGGCAACACGGAGAGGACCCACTTTCCACTGTGAAAACTCTTACTCAATTCACACACAGGGCAGAATTTAAGAGGCTGCATCCATCTCCACTGAGGCTCCCCACAAAAACTCCACAGGAGCACAGGCTGTCTTGACACAAATGCACATTTTTATAAAGGCTTATATGAACTCAACCACACTGTGTGTTTTATTTGTTAAAACAGATTACAATTATTCTCTGGAAGCATAAATCACAAGGATTTAATCTCTGCAATTAAATGCTTAGTAGCAAATACAAACTGTTAAAAATATTTATCATATGTAATGTTTAAAAATGTTTTCACATTGAAAATAAAAAGATCTTTTAAGATCTCTTAGGAAAGAATGCCACCCGGGGAAAACAACCTGTTCAGAAAAATTTAATTGTGTGCTTTTTATTATAGATTTTCCTTTTTTCCAATGTATTAATAAAAGAGGAACAGAGATGGAATCAGTTAGACACAAGCAGGTCTAAAGTCTTTCATTACTGCTCTGGGACAAGATTTTTAAACAAAGTTGCAGACATACTGATTTAATTTTAAACATGGTTATAAACTAATTTTAAGAGAAGACAGGAATACCCTTTGGGAGGGGAAAAAAAGTTAATTTTTCGTGGAAGGTGTGTTTTTTTTTTTTAATTCAACTGTCTCCATATTTGAGACATTTTACTTCCCTCCCAGAAAAAAATCATGGTATGTTAAAATATTTTGAACTTCAGTTTATGAGGAGATAATTTTTAAAAAGCAGATGAAGACACATATACAAGACATAGAAGGAAATCATGCCTGCAGTGGACAAGTGTTTTCAAGTTTTCAAGGCAAACAGTTTCTAAAAATCTATTCAGAATTGTTTCCAGAGCAGTAAGATTAACCAAAACATCTTTATATTCAAAGAAACCTAAAAATATCACAGCAAAGCTTCCTTTTTTATTTTTGCTAGGCGAGTACTGAAACCAAAAGGTACTTTTATTGTTGTCCTTTCATAAACAAGTTTACCAACTTCTATTTAGTTTATTCTCTTAAGCTGCACATAAAACTTCTGAAGTTCAACTTAACGTGTGGCATTTCATTTTTCAAAAGATCCCTGAAAGTGCACACAAACCATTTGATAATCCAAAATGCTTCTTCCCAGCCCTTCCCTTTAAGGCTGTCATGTGCAAACATCAAGGGAATTATTGCTGAGTGTTCAGGAAGAAAACAAAGGCAGTACAAAGCAGCAGAGAGGAAAAGCAAAAGGGTACTGTGAGCAGCCAGGCACTGTCAGGGCACCAGGAGAATATTCTCTCCACCCTGAGACAGCCCAGCAATAGTACTTCAAAAGCCTCACAAGGAAGGATTTGAAGACCCTTCTCTTTTTGCTCTCCTAGTTACTGGGAGTTCTTAAATCCAACTTTGAGAAGACTGTTGGTATTTGCTCTTTGGGTGAGCTGGTATGGAGGGACTCCAAGCTTCACACTCCCTTTCCAAACTTGCTACTTGAAATGCTCACTTTATCTCTATTTCAGTGGAGGGAGTGAAAACCTGCTTTGTTTTAAAGTTGTCTGTTTTTCAGCACTTTCTAAGCTACAAGACCCAGTAGCTGAATTATCTAGGGGGAAGCTTCATTAATCTACAACAGGGAACAGCCCCTGCTTACCCTCCCAATTGCAGCTCCAGGGAGGAACTCCTCCCAGCCCAGCAGCCTTCCTCACCAGCCACTCCTGCACTACTATTCAAACTTGTGCCTACCACAGGAACCCCATTTCTCAAAATTAAAGGACAGAATAATAAATGCAAATATTTGGCCTGTGTTTCCACAGATGGTTGCAACAGTATGAAGTGTGTAGATTAACAGGCTAGAATCACACAGAATGGTTTGGATTCAAAGGGACCTCTGTCAAGCACCTAGTCCAATCCCCCTGCCAAAGCAGCTTTGCCTAGGGCAGGTTGCACAGGAGAGCATCCAGGCAGGTTTTGAATATCTCCAGAGAAGGAAGGTCTACAACCTCTCCAGGCAGCCTATTCCAGTGCTCTGTCACCCTCACAGGAAAGAAGTTTTTCCTCATGTTCAGATGGAACTTCCCATTGCCCCTTGTCCTGTTGCTGGGCACCACTGAAAAGAGTCTGGTCCCATCCTCTTGCCACCTGCCCTTTAGGTATTTATAAGCAAAAGAAGAGCTATGAATTGAAACAGACTATGAGTAAGACATCAAATCTCAGTTCAAACACAGCAGAAGTTCCAACTACACTTGGCAGAAAACACTGCATCAGCCCTGGCAGTGGCACAGACATCCCCAGCCCCTGAAATGGTGCAGCTGACAGACCCCTGGACACCACACTGGAACACATACAGCACCTGCCCTGATAGTTTTGTGACAGTGGAGACTCCCTGAGTCCTCCCTCCCTCATTATTTAGGTGGGATTACCAAGTTTCAATGGGAGTGAGGAGACGAACCACAGAGTAGAAAATCCACACAGAACCTGTCACGACTACAAGGATCCAGAAAAAGATCCTTCCTCTGTGTGAGGGGTCAGATCCATGAAACACCTAAACAAAAGCCATGGGGAGACAGATCCATGAAACACCTAAACAAAAGCATTTCCAACAAGATCCCTGAGCCTTTGTCCCTTTAAGAAAAGCCAGCATCTTACATCTTAGAGGTGGGCTTCCTTGAAACTCAGGAAGTATTCTGTGCACCAGTAGCTTATTTGGGCTGATACAGCACCTGGAGGCCTCTGGTGCAAGTCAGTGCACATGCACAATCTGTCAGGAGATGAACTTGTATATCTAAAGCAGACAATCACCTAACATACATAAGCACTCACGTTAAGACAACCAGGAAATTGGCAGTGACCGAAACCCCACAACCACACACCAGCATCCTGGACACTACAGATTAAATCAAGCTGCATCTAGCTTCCAATAGGATAAACAAGAAGCCAAGTTACTTCTAACAGACACAATTTTGCTATTTTTCTAGGGAGTAGTGCTCAAAGAAAGTCTTCTACTGAAGCATCAACATCAGCACATCAGGTTCTACTTGGCAATGTTCAGTTGAAGGCAAGTGAACTAAAGAAATCTACTGCTGTTAAGACATTAATTTTAAACCAATCTGGTGAATTTTTCAGAGTCTAAGAGCAGCTACAGTACCACAAAGAAAGGTCAACAGAAAGTTAGAGGATACCCTCCACAATCATACAACCAAAAATGTTGAGAACAAGCTGTCCAGTAATGCAGAAATTAACTGTTCATTTCTATTAATCTGTTCTGAGATGCATCCCTCCTGCTGCCTTCCACAGAGTCAAATGGAAAAGAACAGAATGGAGTCACCTGCTGGAGACACATCCCTTCAGCACAGGGACTGAAAGCTCAGACACAAATGGACAGAGAAAAAACAGCTTTAAGTAAGTAAATTCCCATTGGTTTAGGTATGTGATTTTAGAATCTAAATGTTTTGGGAAACAATCTCCATTGGTTTTCTGTTAAAGCAAGCCCCCAAAAATCTAGAGCCACAGCAAGTCATTGGCTGACCAAGTTAGGAGCCACCAGTCTGCACTGCCAGATTAGCCAGACAAGTCATTTTGACAGATCTGATCCCCCAAGAAACAGCCTGAACCAATTCATCTTCAACAGCAGGTCACACTGCAAAAGTGTCACTGTGAAACACTTTAGGTAACAAAAACCCCTAGAGAAGCTTGCAGAAATGAAATTAAAAGTTTTACAAGGCTGACATCAAGTCAGTGTATCAATGTTTATCCATAAACAAAATTAGGCAAGTTGTTGAAGAGCTAACACTGGGCAGGCTGATGGAAGCACAAAAGCAGCCAGTACCACACAAAAATTTATCCATCATAATTTAGCTAAGACAGTGTTTAACTTAAGTGCATAAAATGCTAGAATGAAACAGGAAATGTCAAGAAAATGTGTTCTTTTCTCTCAGTATGTGAAAGAGTAGGAAAAATCCAAAGGAAGTTAAGACAAATAAAAGACAAAATACACAGAGATGACCTTTCTAAGTTGACAAAACCCCAGGGATCTATGGAAGAACCAGATCAAATGTCAAAGACAGAAGAGTGTAAGGGAAGTTATTTAATAGATATATCTGCTTTGAAAATTGTGTATGAATTAAAAGTCTGAAAGTCTGCTCATATTTTCCCAAAACAGTTTGTTTAAAATTTGCCTTTTAAGATAAAACTAATGTTTGTGAAAGCTCACTCTCTCTCTCTGTCTGCTGAAGCCCTAAAAAACAATGGTCATTCATCAGAGAAAAAAACCCTTTTAAAAAAAGGAAGTCTGCATGCTGATATTAAGCTTTGATTCACTGAAGGCTCTCAGTATTTAGTGTCCTGGTGTCTGTCCTGATGACAGAGATACAGCTTTGCTGTTCAGCTTGTGGACAATCTTTTGAGCTGGTAAGAAGTTCCAGTAATTTCAGAATTGCCATGTAACAACAAAACATTTCATTAACAGAACTCTAACTGTGATATTTAAAAATTAAGCAAACAGGAGAGAGCTGTAGTATCAAAAATTCCAGCTGCATAATGGAAGAGAATCACACTGTAGAAACTACAGTCAAACCTGACTGAGACACCAAATTCCTTTTGTTATCTACATGCTTCTGTTTTGCTACAATACTACACTTGGGATGCTTTAACTTTGCACCTTAAAATTTATATTAGCAGACATACATTGTCACATCCTGCTGTAAGTTCAGATTCATGACAGCAGGATGTAGAGAACACCACAAGCCCTTCTGCACTAGCAGCTAACACCTGCTCACCCCTTCAATCACATCACTTCTATCAATGCAGAGGTTTATTGAATAAAACAGAGGTTTATTCAACACTTAATTATGAAAAGAGATGCCATTACCTTTAAACAAACAATGTCTTGCACAATTACCATAAAGATTAATGAGTAAAATGTAGCAAGTTTACTAACAAAGTTATTCACAAATAGTAGGAAAGGCAAGAAACCAACAGCAACAAGTCCCTTCACTAGTTCTAATTCAGGATATACCTCTACTCAGTGAGGCACACAAGTTCACAAACAAATCACACTAAACCCAATTAAATTTTGGCAAATAAACTTAAATTCTTTCTTGGGGCATCCTTACAATAGCAGAGTGCACAAAGGTCTCAAAGTGAGGTGGAAACTGGGACAGAAGGCGACAAGCTGCTTCACAGCTCTCACAACCAAATGAGTTCAAACAATCCTTCGTTTCAGCAGAGCTCTCAAACAAGTGCTCAGGTTCCACTGACTCTGCTTGAAGTGAAGTTCACATTTGCATGATTTATTCCATCAAGGCCAGGATGAATGCTACAGAACCATACTCACTCATGCCTCTCGTAGCCGAGGCTTTCTCGGACAGCCCACGCAACCTGGTAAGGGGAGGTTTGCTCTGAGTCTTCCAACTCTTCTCCACTGTCTTCAGACCAATCCAGCCCTAGGGGAATGGAAAACATGAAAGCTGGATGAAAAGTGTATCCACTTGAGCAACCTCTGGCACAAAAAATGAATTTGTAGTATAGCTGCAAGAACAATCATCTTTGCTAGATCCTATCATATTCTCAGTGACACAGGCAAAGTTCCAGGAACAGCTCTGTTAGTGTGCAAATAGCATGCCCTGACTTTTGACAAATTTGGAGTTTTCCTTCTGAAATCCTTATTGGTTTCTTTACCTACAAGCAGTGGAAAAAAAATTCCCAGCTTTCTTATCCACAGAAAAATATTACAGCTTCCATGCAAAGTACATGGAATCTTTATAGACAAAGAAAGAGAGAAGTCCCTGCCAGGAAGAACTGAGCATCTGCTAATTTTCAATACTATATCATCTAAACAGGTCTCTTTCATTTCTGTTTGTATTTTGATGCCTGTTCTGTGCCAAAACACAGGAAGAATAGGAAAACCATAAGACAGAGCAGCATGGGCAGAGATGCACAGTTACACAGGATGTTTCTCTGCTCAGTCTCTGAAATTGCCTGCCAAATGCATACATTAGCATGAGAAGAGAGCTAAAGGGAGAGATGCAAAGACTCCTGCACTTTCACTAAGCACCATGCTTTTGCTTAATGATGATGCAGTAGAATCAACTTATTGTATGCACCAGCAGCCTCAGCTACTCCAGCTAAACACAATCCTTGAGCAGGACAGCCAGAAACAGAGTCCTGTAAGTTCTCAGGCAGAACATTTTGTCTGGAGCTTCATTTTTTGTAGCTTTTCCTACTCTCTCTCTCACATTCAGTAGAATTCTTGCCCATTCCTTGCAGCAGGTGGGATAAAGTCATTTACAAGCCAGCATTATTACTTTGTCACTTGTGTGCTCCTTGGAAATGCAGCAGCAGTTGGGATAGAGTTAAGAAGCACTTTATTTTTGCTAAAACTAAATTGCTTTATCTGAGGTGATTCTGAAGTCAGATGCTTTGAATTTGAGAAATGCATCAGTACTTGGGCACCTACTTTCAGAGTCAGAATATAATCATCAGGAGTGCCTTCATCCTTTAGAAGTAACACTTCAAAATAAACCAGCAATATCAGAAACCTTATTTTTCAGGAACTTCGGCGTCCTGAAAATTCTATTCTTCATTCCTATTTTTGACCTATGCATTTGAACTAGATTAAGATATCTTAGGACATTTGATAAAATGCCAGATTTTCAATTTAAATGTTCTTCAGTCTCCTCTCTTCCACAAAGGAATGAAAAAAACCCAATTTAACCACTGGATAAAGATGTCCACAATCAAAAGCATGTAACAAATTATTTATCCAAAGCTTAAAAAAAAAAATCTGAGGTTGCATTGTTTTGTTTCTAATGGGCACTGCAGAAATGGAGGAATAAGATCTAATCCAGGTTCAGCTACACTTAGATTGAAGACTGCAGTTACATTAATATCCAATTACATGGCTCTGATATAGGTACACATAAAACTGGCTGCATCTTTTTACAGGTTCTGTGCAGTCACCTCTAGTGCTACTCTAGCATAAAAAAGAAAACCTGAAATTGTCTGAACTGGCATAAGCAGTCTTTAATATTAAGGCACATGATGAATAAATAACAAATACATTTTCCACTCTCACATAATTAATCTGTGCATTCCATTACTTTGCCCAATATGAAGTATTCTAATTCCATGCACACAGTTGTGCCTCTGCATAACTGTACTCCTATAGCAGTTTTCTCCCTATGCCTGGTCACCACTAGAGAATGTAAAACATGAAACACCAAGTGATCTTTCAAAACACAGGTCACTTTCTAAGCTGCTGGGGTCTGTGACACTCAGAAATGCCTCTGGAGTTGCCATTTCTCAAAAGACCTCTGTTATATATAGGACCATCAAAGTGATTT
This sequence comes from Merops nubicus, assembly GCF_000691845.1. Lineage (NCBI taxonomy): Eukaryota > Metazoa > Chordata > Aves > Coraciiformes > Meropidae > Merops > Merops nubicus. Next base: position 8,733 of record NW_008581943.1, read on the forward strand.
TCTGAAGAACAATGTCCTTTGGAGACATGCTATGGGATGCTAATTATCTTCTGAACAAAGAGCCAGGCTACCCCTCCAGTGCCAAAGGGCAGATCTTAACAGCAAATTTAAAAAAGGTTAATTGAAATAGCAAAAAATTACAGATGTTTGCAATTAAATAAGATGTTATATAAAGAACAGCCAGATTTATCTGAAGTCTTGTTTGGGTGTTTTTAATTACAAATGGCATTCCTTCTCTAATATCACACCCTGATGCCTGTTTCCCTTTTCCCTGTCAGTATTTCACTCGTCAGAAAAGTACAATCTAAAACTAAGCAGAAAAGTAAAGCAATTTTGGAGGGTGAGGGAGATAACAAGGACAGACAGGTGTACCTAGGTCTGCATCTATCACCAGACAAATAAGCCACAAGGGCAGATGCCTTTTTAAAGCTTTATAGAGCACGACTATCATAGCAGTGAGTTGGTCATATTTACTTATATTTTCACAAGCAGCATAGATTATTGCAGTTTCTACATAAATAAGGAGGGGACTACTCCTGCACTGACTTGTGGACAAGACTCCACACCTCCAATGACCTGCTGTAACAGTGCTGCCCTCCTGCAGTAGTCTTGCTTTTGTTCCATCACATTCCATACATGATTAGGCCCAATCAAGAAAAATTCTCTTGTGCTCCAACTTTCCAAGTCAAATCAACTGGAAATTTGGGTTTGCAGAGAATGATGGGCCACATCTCCAAACTTTTACTTGCACTCACTCTGTAATGTGCACTTGTCACATGTCTAACACTCAGTCTAACTTTGTCCACTCATGTAGGTGCAGCTGGTGCCACCTTCACTGCTCGGGTTGCAAACCTTCCGCACGATGTCTGCATCATCCAAGCAATGTTTGCCACACTCCAGTCTGATTTCTCAAATGAACATTATGAAGAATAAACAACCAAAATGCCCCAAACCCTTTGTGATACCCCCAGGCATTCCCTTCACAAAGAACAGGGCTAAAGAGAACACCAGGAGATCGCCTAGTTCAGGGTTACCTTGCGAGGACCACGTGTGAACGCGGAACAGGGCTAGAAAGACATTCCCCTTTTGACTTTTGGTTTCAGGCTAAAAAATAAGTCAGAGGTTCATCTGTTATGTACCCACCTAAATGTGGAAAGAGGTCAGTGTCCAGTTGCTGCTTTCGAGTGCACAGTTTCACCAGTCTCTGTAGCCGGCTCATGCAGGACGAGTGCGGAGAGAAGGCTGTGGCTTTCATGAGGACTCGATCAGTCCTTGGAGGGTCCATGGCAGGAGCCCTTGTGGGTGGCAGGAGAGGCAGAGGTCTCTTGGTAGACAACTGCCGGGCTTGTGCTATAGTGTGTGTGGTGGGTGCCACTCCCTGCATTGGTAGGCTGGTGTTGGGAGGTTGAGGTGACTTGCAGACGATGCCCTGCGGTAGCCCTGTCGGCTTTAACGAAGCTGCTGAAGGTGGCAGATGGGAGTGCTGCTGCTGCTGCTGCAGAGGCTGCTGCTGCAAAGGTGCAGGAAGGGGGCTAAAGTGCTCTTGACGAACTTTTAAAATCTCTGTCTCTCTCTGGCGCTGCCGGTTTTGAGCCAACTTGCTCTGCAACTTTTTCCTCACCGTCGCCCCTTTCTTTAGGTCATCATCCTCCTCGTTGAAAGCAAAGGGGTCTTCTAATTCTGCCTCCAGGTAGTGGAGAGGAAGCCTAGCCCCTGGAGGGGAGAGGGACATCCCATCCAATCCATTGGGCATCTTCAAGGCCAGGGTGGGCACTGTCAGACTGAAGGCCATAGCATCCATCTGATGCCTGACCTTTACCTCCTCTATGGGATCATTCTTTTTCTTCCTCTCCTTTTTCGGTATAAAGCCAAGTACCTGCAGGTGGCTGTTGCAGTACCTTGGAAAAGTAAAAGCAGTCAGTTACTAACTCAACTCTTGTAAACTGAAATCTGAAGAGAACAGACAGCACTGAAGGGAAACCCACACACCCCTCTCGTGCAAATCTGGATGGAAACACAAGAGGTTTTATAAGGTTTTATAAGAAGTGTCCTAATACAACAGGTAACTGTGGTGTTCCCAACCTGTAACAGAAAATAAACCTTATACAAGTGATGATTTGTAATTTTAAGACATAAACATCTTCATTCATTATTCACAGGAGATTCATAGACAACCATTCAAAATATTTCCTCCCCAGTAGGGTAAAAAATCACAAAAGAAAGTGAACAAAACAAAGGGACTGTCTGGTACATAAACCAATGAGAACTCAAGCCATTAACTCTAATCATCTCAAAAGCTCCCAGGACAAAATACACTGAAGACTACTTCCTTTCATCTGGCTGTCCTTCCACTGGAACTAGTTAACATGTTCACCAACACACATTATATTTACAAATTCTACTGTGCAGGTAGGGAGCAGTTTCTTACAGAGTCAAACTCAACAGAGACACCTGCTGAGAAGGGTCATTATTTGCACTTAATGAACAAGTAGCATAAATATTTCACTTCTGGTTTAGTAGTTTAACAGGACGAATTTTGTAGCCAGAGGATTAGCTGAATGTTCTTCAAACAAAAATCTGGTTTAAAAGTAATTCTCTGCTGCTAGAAAAAATGTTTACACAATGCCAGGAATATGTATACAATCCATAGACATGGATTTTAAGTTCTTCTAATGTAAAAAAGCTTTTAAAGTCATGTTATAATAAAAACAAAGGAAAAAAAAAAGGGAAAGTCTTTTAAAGTTTGTCATGAGGATTAAAAGGAGAAGAGTTAGAATTTATGGCCACAGATAACATACTAAGAAGTAAACAATTTTTGTCTGATGAAAACAAGCTAGTAATAGAAATTTAGGAATCATGATCTGCTCCTTTTCCTGTTTCACACAGGCAGGGCCTCCAGTCTCTGTAGAAGGCCACCAGCAACTAGATTTCTGCCTTTGCATGATCCCACCTATAACCTGCAGCTTACAGATGAAAGCAAAGATATGAGGAAAAAAATCTACATCAATGTATCTATGGATGAGAAAAGGAAATACCCATAAAAGTATTCTTTAAAATCTGACCACTATGAATCTAAGAAAACTAAGTTTAGTTGAACAAATAGGTTAAAATGAAATTATTCTGGGTCTTCATAGAGAAGAAAAATAGCAGCAAAGCTCAAAACAAATTACCAAAAAAAAATATTAACACTACATTAAATGACTTTTAACTTGTGACTCACCCCTTAAAGAAGCAACGTGTGAACTGCTTCTAAAGGGTCCATGAAAGGTAAAAAAGGAGAAGCAACTTCATAGATGCTGCTTACTGATCCACATGTATGCAGTTTCTTTAGGGATCCACACCCATAAGGACTCTCAAATCAGAAATGGGAATTTTTTTCCCCTCTGATTTCAATCAAGAGTTTTGCTCAGTGTGAATGCTTCCCTTATATTGTTCAGAATTTAAATATTGCCACCTTGTGCTTGTGTGGCTGTGAGGACATAACACTGGCTGGTCTATTTGCATTGTGAAAAACAAAGAGAAAGCAAAAAATAGAAGAGGTGATTAAACCTGTAAAAAGGTAGTAAGCTTGCTAACATACTGTGAGATTTAGACTATTAAGGATTTTGCTTGTTCATTTAACTCTTAACAGAGTAATTTGTATATGGTAGAGAATAAAGTTTTGGCTCTTTCAACTGACCATATTGCATCACTGAAAACCAACTGTATCTTATGCAGGCATCACCTCTGGACACAAATCCACAGATGCCAGGCTACAACATAAGGAAAATATAGATCACCTGCACTTGCAGAGTTCAGTACATGCTGACTTGGCTCTGTGCTTTAGGCTCTAGCAACTCCCTGTCTTCCAGCAAAACTGATTCTGATACACCTTGGACTAAAAGAAGCAAGAACAAACTGGGAAGCACACTTAGGTCTTCTCTGAGTAGAGAAAACTACACAGATTCACAGAATGTTAGGAGTTGGAAGGGACCACAAAAGATCATCTAGTCCAACCCCCCTGCCAGAGCAGAAACTACACACAGGCAGCTTTGGCAAGGCATAATTTATTATCACCAACACAGCCTTGGCCTTGTCAGGCTCCAGCTAGTCCCACGTGGGGCCAGGCAGGCACACCCCCTCACCTCCCTCTCCTTCAGGTTTCAGGATGGCTCTTTAGTCAGCCCTAGCCCAAACTGGCTCTGCCTCTGTGGCACTGCAGAGCCTGGTGTGGACATTAACTGACTCCACTAAAACCAGTCTATAACGAGCTGAGTTAAGGCAGTAAACTCCTTACATCAGGTGTAATGCTGGGAAGGTTTCAGCAGTTCATCCTCCAGGGAAGAGATTATTGGGAAGACTGGGATAGCACCTGCAAGTAGCACAGTCCCTTCCACATAGATCTGAGCATGAAACCCACGAGGGTCAAGCTGGCCCTACAAGAGCCAGTTCTAATGTGCCTGTCTTAGCAGCTCAATTTGTCACTTCCATAACCTGCCTGTGAGTTATTCTCAGCTGACAGTACCACACTGAGTATCTAAAATGACTTTTTTCCCCTCCCTTCCCTACCAGTGCCAGAGGTACTTATGCTGTGCAGGTGAGGTCAAACGCAGTCAGCACACGTGGTAAAAGCAGTGGGTTGATAGCCATTAAAACTGCCATAATATGAAGCACACAAAAGGTGACAGGCTCTGATTTTGAATGCTTCAGCTGCACTGTTTTCCACATCACTGGGAGTGCAAGAATCCAGAGAGTGAGGCATTCCACCTACAGCTGCATTCTGCCTCCCAGTACTCCCAGACTGGTATCGAGTCCTGTCTCTTAAGTAAAGGAATATCCCAAATAAACTGGAGAGCATCTTGCATGTTAACAAAGTATTTGAAGATTCACTTAAAAGATGAGAATTAGAAAGAAAATGGCGTTTAACCCAGCTAAATTGTAATAAAAATTAAGTTCAGCTTCATTATCTGTGTGTGTATTTGGATACAAGATGAGGAGAGGTGTTCAAAGGAAATACAGAACCTATGTCTGTATTATCCCATGTATACTCTTTATAAAAACAAGATAGTAAACAGAGAAACCAGACCCCAAATCAGGCAATGAAGTCATCCACTATTATTAGATTCAATTTGTAGAATGTTAATGGTTAATAAGAAATCTAATAATATGGCAGCATATTAAGTATCTTTGTGGCATCTCATTTATCTAGGGTCAAGTGATTTTTTTTTAAGTTTCTGTGGACTGACTATGAAGCTTTTGGCATATAATGTGTGCATCCTGTTAAGACATTTTATTTCTTCTAATCCTTAAAAGTGTAGAAGAAGATAGCTGTCAGAGCATCATACAGCCTGCATCTGATCATGTACAGTTACATGTCTAGAACTGTGATAAAATGACCATCTGACAGCAATTTTGTACACAGAAAATTAAAAGCTACAAGTAAAGAACTCAGACATAGCAGACATCTTTATATTAAGCAGAGTGTGAAAAAAATTCTCCTAAGAAACAGATACAGGTTTGTCTGCCAAAAAAAGCAAAAAAATTAGAGCAGGCACAGTCTTATCACTAGCACTCACTGCATTTTATTGTTAAAATTAAACTCTGCCCTGAGAAGCAGCCTTTTAAAATATTCTTCCAAACTATCACATCCTCTCATTTGAAATTAAAAGTTTATTTTCTCCTTCAGACACCTGCTGTCCTCTTCAAGTACTGTAATGTGACACTCGACATGCAACTGAATTATTCTAATATAACATACACCAGATGTCATGACCACACTTCACTTCAACTTGAGAAAAATCAAAAAGAACAAAGTGTGAACTCGATTCAAGGTGTAAAGAAAAATCTCGAATTCCATGGGAACACATGAGACTTAAAAAAAAGGGTATTAAGTACTACTAGTTCTATTGTTTTTAAGTGTGACCCCTGGTAAACAGCAACCCCAGCTCAGTCAGCTCCTGCATCTGAAATTACAGCATACCATTTGCACTAACAATTTCCATGATTTCTGTGAGCCTATTTCCAAAGAGCCTCAATTGTACGGTAGCAAAGAAACAGTCACTGACTGTCAAATTACAGCTTAAAGTTATTCATCTTGTGCCATTTGAGCATTTGCCCTACAGCTTCTGACAAACATTCGTGTTTTTTTTTCTCACTTCATCATTCTCCTCAACTGAGATGGCAGGTGAAGTGCAAGTTAATTTAGAGCACAGTCCAACTGTTGTTTCAGACAAGAGAGGGAGCTGTGAGCTGGGAAGGAAGTTTTATGTAGGGCACAGTGGGAACGCTGCTAATAATGCAAAAGGTTAGTGAATGGCAGCTAATAATGGGAAAGGTCAGGGAATAGTGGTTTGATTCTTTTTTGGCATGTTTTGTTTATGTTTTAGGCTGAAAAAAAAATTTTTCTAACAGAGTAAGTCTCAGATAGTTAACACACATGTTAATTAAATGCTGTGTTACTGGCAAAACCTGCAACAATGACTCTGAAAAATTAAAGTCATATATACCTAGTAACCAAGATCAGACAAATTCTGCTACTTCAGCCCAAGCAACATCAATGAGACAGGGGTTCAGGAACTCTTTAAGAGCAAGGAACAATGTCCTTGTGGTCACAGTATGAACCTCAATTCAGGAAATCTGGTTTGAATTCCCAACTCCCCAAAAACTTCAAGCAGTATCTCTTGCAAGGCACTAAACACCTGGGCACCTTGGGCACCTTCATTTGGGCAGGGAGTGGGGAAAGAATGGGAAAAGCAAAGAAGAAAGGGAGTGGACAGCACTTTCCCAGCTGGCTCAGCTGTTATCAAGTAATACCTATTTTATTCCAGTAATACAACACTACAGATCAGTGCCAGATCACCAGCACTGAATTGTGATTCTGGATTCGTCCCTGTGTGTCACCGCTCCTTTAGCCCAGAAGGTGTGTGTTTTCAACTGTTTGCCCTGAAAAAGCAGATGGAAACATGTTTTTGGCACAGCTGGCCAAACAAGCAGGCCTTTTTAAGAGCATGTACTGTGAGTGACAAAGCAAATTAATTAGAATGGCACACACTGTGTAGCAGGTTTGATCCAAAGTTTAGAGTGAATTTGAGAAAAATGGTGATCTCTCCCAAAAATTCCCTTGGGAGTAAGTCACTCTCTGCTTTCTAAGTACTTAATTCCCACAGAAAATAAAGTTTACTGGTCTTAAAATCCTCAGAGGAACAGCCTGGAATTTGATCCACTCACACCAGTTTCTCCCTTCTTGAAACCAGGCAGCACCTTCAAAGCAGCCTCATCCCTTCCCACTCTGCAGGTGGGGAACCACGACTCACCTACGGTCCTCAGATTTGGGGATGGGGTTGGTGCAGCGTTGGCTGTTATACTTGGCCACATATTCACATTGCTTGAAGGGTGCAGTCTTGTCCTCCAGAACGTGTCTGATGCAGAAGGCGTAGCCGTTGAGTCGCCTCTGCTTGCACAGTTTGGGGCTGTATGAGCACAAGGGCTTATTGTCAACCTCAGAGAAGTGTATGTGTTTGCCTTCATACATCACGTGACTCTGTTCCTTGTGAACATCAGCTGAAAGACCAAAATATTAAGAGAAATCACAGAAGGAAAAAAAAAAACCACCAACAAAGCATTCCATTCTAGCCTGGGTGTTTCATTTTTTTGGCAAAACAATACCTGATTTTAAATCTTCTGTATCATATCAATGTTAAGAGAGAGCCCCAAGGACACCACTATCCTGGAATGATGACGAATCAAGATGAAGCAGATTGTCTAAGGAAAATATTAACAAGGTCAAAGTCAGTCAGAATAAAAACAGATATTATTACTGCTTAAAAAGTATGTGGCCAGATGTAGTCACCAAACCCGTGGTTCAGCTAGCATCTAATGAGTTAAATCCACTAGCACAACAATTTTCAATCAGTATTGGAAATTGTGAAAGGTAATTATTGGGGGAAAAAAAATAAAATTCTACTGCCACCACATTTAAACCCATGAAACAGAACTCTGCTCATCTGCTAGAAAGTGATTAGGAGCTACAAGCTGAAAAAGGTTAAGTGTCAGATTTGATCACTCGCCTTCAGGAATCAAGTGGAATGAAGATTAACCCATTGGATTGCACAGGTTTTACTCCAAGTGCCTTTGCTTACAAAAATGCTGGTGACTATCCTCACTCTGCACAACCTTAATTTTGTCAGGCAGTGCAAGAAAGCTTTTTTTTTTCTTTGTAAAAATGATAAAAAAAGCTTTCTTAACCACACTTGATGAACAGCCTTCAGATCTTGTAGCTGCCCACAGCTTCTGCAAGCCTCAATATTCAGTCCTTCCTGAGGTCACCATGGTTCTTCAGAGATTTTCCTACCTTACTGTATTTATTTTAGGGAAATGTGGAAGTTAATTATGTCATAGGCAGCATTCCCATTGATGCCAAGAGGACTGAAATGTCATTTCAACAAGGGACTGAGTTTTTTTCCACCTCAAATAGACTCCTACAGTCCAAATCCATGCAATCATAAGGGACTTGTTCATTTTCCAACACTGGAGTCTTTGGCAATCATTTAAAAAATAAATAATAATAGACAAACAAACGAACAAAAACCAACCAAAAAAAAAACCAAAGAGGATTCAAATAAAATTAACAGTACACATATTCTACAGCTACTCTGCTACACTCAGCTTAGTCTGCAAAAGGCAGCTTTCATCCAGAAAAGCCATTCTGAAGCACTGGAATAAACTCTTTTGAACATGGCATATTCAGTACTCTGTGCATTTTTTTGTGTGTTATTGTGTGTTCTGCTGGACAAAAGTGCCTTGAGAAAATGAGAGGCAGCATGGCACTGGGGGATCTAGGAAAGCAACTCTAAGTCACCAGGGCAAAACAGAACACCCTATCACACCTCTAACAGCAAACTGCATAAACTTGGCCTTTCATTAACTAAAAATTCACAAACACACTTAAAATGCTTGAAGCAGTTGTATATGCACACGTGCAGCCAGCCAGCACACAGAATGGGGACATGTGCTGCAGACTGTGAGTAGCATGACTGACCTGATTAATCGTTTGATAGCAATAAGGATCATTTTGTTATTTCCTCTTTATACACAGTCCCCTTCCCACACACACATGGAAGCAGAGCCCCAGGGGCAGCAGCCTCACACTTTCTTTACACCAGAGAGCCACAACACAAGCACAGGCATCTCATCCAGTCCAAATCACCTCTCCCAGCTTCTCTCCATGCATGGAAGCACATGGAGTACAGACCACACACTATATATATTTGAAACCCATCACTGTGGTATGACCAACACTTCAGCCTTAAGAACAAAAGAGTTCATTGTTGGCTGTGTCCTTCAAGAACACAGACTGGGAAGAAGGAACTATCTCTTCCTCAGCACACTGAGAACCAAATAATCCTTTCAGACACATTCACTAAGGCAGATACTGACAAATGCTTTAGTATTATTCAGCAACAGGGTGAAAGAAAAACATAAATCCCATGGGGCCATGCCCAGTACAGGATTTGTGATCTGGGTTTGGGTCCTGTGTTTGAGAGACAGCCTCTTCCATCCCTATGGCAGCAAAAGTAATCAAATGAGTCTCAACTAATCACATCTCAGACACACACCAAGGCTGGCAGAAAGCCTATCCCTCTGGAGTTTGCTTCTCTCAACAGTCAACCAAAGCTCTAGCTGGTGGCACAGTGGACAGGATGAAAAACTTGAAAGGCCAAGCACATCCTGGACTCACCTGCTGCTCTCTACTTCTTTCTGGTTTATTTACCACCTTCTTTTAAGCTACCACTACCACGCTTTGCAGTTTTGACAGATGATCTCCTCTTTTGCACAACCAAGCCACTTTTTTTCTTTTCTGAAGGTTCTCAAGCAGGAGACCAAAGAACAAGAGTTCCTCAGAATGGTTCTGAAGTAAACAGGGAGAAATGCATACCTGGTGTGCCTCCATTAAGCTTCTGTACAGAAACTGCTCCACAGTTTCCAGCCACTATAATCCTGGATTTATTCTTGTGCTCCTAGTCTTATTTTTGGATTTAACTCATAATTAAGTCTTATTTTTACATTTAACTTGCCTGTGTCAAGGCAGGCATAGTATTTTATGCCTTACTTGTCTGAAAGATACAGGTCAAAAGTACAATACGTATGAAAATTTAAACCAAAATACTGACAACAATCCCCAAAGAAACCAATCAACTTGAACACGAATTTCTGGGTCTGTATATACACTAAGGGAAGCACATGTAAATAGAACCATGTTAAAAATCCTGATAGGAAACTGTCAGTGCAACCACAGTGTAATGAACAAAAAGACAACTAATACACCCAGCAGCCAGTGCTGTATGAAAAAAAAGCCGAAAAAAAAGCCAAAAAAAAACCCCCAGCAACCTACAGCAGCTCTCTCAAACTCCCAACTATATCTTTATTGGGACACTCCTACACAGGCTGCCTAAAACACAGAGACTAAGTGGATACACTGCCAGGATCAGAGACTGAAGTTGTATTTAATCTAAAAGGAGTTTTTTCTTTTTACTTTCACAGCAGCCCATATACACAAAAACCTGTAAATCTATTGACTCTGATTTCATCTGATGCAGTGTTTTATTTTGAACAAAACACACAGGAGTGCTTGACAGAGCTTTTTGCTGCTACATGCCACAAGCATGGAACAGACACACGTTGCTCAGTTGAAGAGAACTGAAACTACACAGCTAAATAGTGGGTGGGGGAAATATTATTTTTGTCCCACAGGATTCAGTAAGAGATGACGGAAATATGGACTTCCCCTGGAAAAACCAAATGCTTAAGCAGCTGTGCTTCACAGCAAAAATATCAGGGTACACAACTTTCTGGAAGCTGTTTTGGGTTTTGCACTTATGCTCTACATTAGAGCTGTATAAACTTTCAATAGAAACATAATTTATCCCTGAATATGCTCAAACTAGCTTTAGCCACAACCCGTGAATGAGAAATCAGATGCTGCTTCTTGGGGAATCTAGATTTTCCTTAAACAACTGCTTCTAAATAAAAGATTTTGAGCTAGTCAGAAGCAATGGGGCAAAGAACAGAAGAGAATCCAAAAATGTGTGCCACTGCCAAATGATGTAAGACATGACTGAGGTTTAAAAAACAATCATGGTGAGGGATAAGGTGAATATAGAATAGTCATACACCATGCCACACAGTATTAGAACTAGGGGTGCTTGGTGAAGCTAGTAAGAGATTGATGCAAAACATAATAAAGTACTTCATTTTTACTACTCATGTGTAGTGAACTGCTGGAATTTTCTGCCACAGGAGGAATTCTCTGTCACAGGAGGCTATGGAAGCAGACAGTATCACCAGATGCAAAAAGACAATAGGAAAGTTGGTAGAAAATGGGGACATAAGTGAAGAACCTGCTAGCATGCCTTATTTAACAAATATGGGTGGTGGAGGAAGAGAAGAACACACTAAAAAAAAGTGTCTGGGCTTTCATGCTCTTCCTGAATAGCATCACTTACTCCTACTGCCCAAGACAGGGCACTAGGTTGGACTGACCCTTGATGTGACCCAGCAGGGTACTTCTTACGAGGTTACCACTGACATTTGTCATGAGATAACACATTCAATTCTTCCCTTTTCCAGCTGACTGGAAGAAAATCTCCTCCCTCTGGCCAAAGCCCTACCTGGACATGTGAAGAGCAATAAACAGCACCCCAGCAAGGCTTTATAGCCAGGACAGGCAGGACACTGAGCAAGGCCACACTCTATAACATCAATGTTTAGGAGCAGAGCTACGTGTCCTGCTGAGCACAGCCACTGGTGATCCAAAAGGCACCAAAAGGTGGCTTAAAAAGTGACTGTAAAAGGAGAAATGAAAGATTTAAATACACACAGGGACACACCTGAACAACCTGCCTGCTGTCAGGCAGAGGAAGAAGCCAGCTCCCAGCTGCTTTTAGAACTGGTGAGCGGGCAGAATCAGTTCCCAAAACAGAGCTGGAGCTCTGCACTACACAGACCCTCTCCCACAAAAGTTAAGACAGTCCTTCAAAGAGGCTGGGAAAGAGTCTAGCAGGATATTTTGGGGGGCAATATTTGCTAGACCACACTGAGCATCAGCATTATTTTATATGGAAATTTGGTATCTACCATCACCTGTAGTCTACACAAAAGTTAATGGCCAAGTCACTACTAGAAAGCCCAAACTGCTGCAGCTTCAAATCTCAATTGGTAATTTTGAGAAAACACTATGCTGAAAATATTAGACTACTTAAAATCATGTGGGTTGAATACATTTTAGCTGTGTGCTCAGAACTTGACATGCAACGTACGTAAGACCCTTCTAGGCAATGGAATCCCCAAATGCACTGTAAATTGCAAGGCAATTATATGTCACTGGTTAAAAGATGTATAATTAAGAGGACTGAGCTCAGAGCTTCACACATTGCATCCCAACAAAAGCCACGATTAAAGATGTTTTAACTGTGTTGTTTTGCATTTGCTAATACTAGTGCAGACTTCACCCTAAATTGCTTGGTGTGTTCATGACATCTCACAGACAAGGTGCAGTCATCAACATATGCTTCCAAAACCATCAGCTTTGGGCCAGAGGCAGAACGTGGATCTCCAAGAAGCTCAGCTTCTCCACTAACACAAATATAATAAAGAGTAGTTTTGCTGATTCCTCAATTTGACCCAGAAAGAACAATTCCTTGTGTTGCCACATCTAACCCTATTGCTGAGACTAACAGTAGATACACAGATTTTAAGATGTTTGGGCAACAGTGAATTTTGTCCACTCAGAGATGAACAGAGACCACAAAAAATCATTGCAAAAAGACACATGTTTAAAGCTACCTTACAGTAAAACCTTTCAGTAAACATTAGTACAACATTATTAGAGGGAAAACAAAACTATTCCTTTTTTCTATTTCATACTAAGAAACTTCATGCAACTTGTATCTCTCTGTGAACTTCTCTGTTCTCTCAAGAGAAGCTGCAACACATCTAATTGTGGTCGACATCAACACCACAAAGTTGTAGCTTCTGTCCCCGTTCTGGTTTTTGGCTTAGCTCTGGTCATTCAACAGCTCAATTCTCTCCTACACTCAGCTACCAAACCAAGCCTGCTGCAATTCTGGAAACAATAGTCTTCTCGTTAATAAAAGCATCCAAATTGAGACAGAAAACACTGAGAAGCAACAAAAGTCAACTACAAGAGTTCCTTTAGGAACACTTCCACAACCCTTGCTCAAGAAGGCCTCTGAAGAGCCCCCCATGAGTCAAGCACACACATGCAAGCACCCTGACACATCATGGCACTTGACATGTTAAGACCTCCTAATAATAATAATGGCTAGAGAACTTACAGGCATCTAACAAGTTTCAATCAGCTGCAGAAAACATAACTAAGAGGAGGGAAAAGAACTCTTTTTGTTCCAAAAATGAACACATCCTTCTTTTTGTTTTCCTGCACAAAATGAACTTAGGCAGGAATTCCAATTCCAGCTGATTCACTCATTTGATAAATTGTATCTTAAAGAAAACACAACAGTGGAAAGCCTAAAAAAAACAACAAACATTTAAGACTCTAGGAATTTTAGAAACTATAATGGATTTTTGAAAAGATGTTAAGACTCATAACTGTCACTACGAGCACACTCCTACAGATTTCAATAAAGTAATTTTCTAAAGGTGACTATTCCTAACCTAAGGTTCAAGGCTGGCTCTATCACTGGAAGTCTTCTGAACAAGGATTTCTCTGTTTGAGTAGGTCTCAGGCCCCAGCCTTGCAATCCCATCCTCACAGGCAGATTCTCTTGCTTGCACAGAAGCATCCCAGCTATGAGCAGAGTGAGGGTTTGCCAGGGCGAGCAGGGCTGAGCAAAGGTGGCCTTCAGATGCAGCAACAAATGGAACGTTTCAGCCATTGCAACATCACAGAAATATACTTTAAAACAGTATTTCCAGATATCAAAACCACGACCCTGGGAGAAAGCAGAGACTAAACCTCCCGCAGCATACCTTGCATCTGTACTTGATACACTTTGTGACCTAAAAGAGGCTCTAAGTCCAGGCCTTTTATTTATTCAAATAACAGATAAAACTGCATTTGCATAGGAGGTTAATCAATATAACTTACTTTCCTTTCTAGTCCCAATACTGCAGAACCAAACAAGCTTATTGTCACGCAGCACAGGAATATCCCTCTTGCTTCAGGAGGAATGCTTAATAAATAAAATAAAGCAGTAGAGCTCCACACAGAGCAGACTTTCAGTAGCTATAAGCTATCAAAGTTTTGATACAGTATTACAGTAAATTTGTACCTCCCGAGGATATCCCATAGTGTTGAGAACACAGCACATGCAGCACTGGGCCCTACACACAAACTCATCATCAAAACATTGACCCAGCAAAATAACTCCCATTAGGTGAATTTTGGATCGCTCTCTGTAGATAATTCAACTTTACAATTAATAAAACTTGTCTGATCTATCTATATCACAAACAAATCAGACAAAAGGCTGAAGATGTCTGTGAAACTGTCACCAGGTTGTGAGCAATAGCTTCGTACAAACCATGAACACTCAAATTCAGCCATCAGGAGCTGGATGGGTCCAGCCTTGGTGTGAAACACTGCCAGGACAGAAACACTGCTCATAGGAGAGGGCACTCAACTACGAGGGAACGATGCCTTGCCCTAAATTTGCCCATTTTCTTTTCAAGTCTACTAATCCTCAAAAAATTGAGAGCAGCCTTAAAATAAACCTTCATCGTATGTTGTTAAGTAACAAACTCAGAACTAACTATAGATCTACATATTTTAATCAGATGGTGTAAGTCCTCAAGGTAAGTCTAACTGCAATTTCCAAAATTCATTTGAGGTTACTGGTACAAAGGCATTAGCATTTTGAGCTAGAAGTCATATATGAAGGAATAGTTGCCCAAACCTAGACACCTCCCGCGCTGGGACCGCAGCTCTTCCACCTGTGCGGGGTGAAGGGCGCCGGTGGGGTTTCCAGGGGGCTTACTTCACAACTACCAGACTTTCTTTTCCCTGAAAAAGAAGGATCCTTTCATTTTCAGTCTTGGGGGGCGGCAGCACCTCACAGGGACCCCCTGCCCAGCAAGACCTCAGCCTGCGGGGACAGCCAGGGTCCCGCGCAGGGGGTGTGGGAGCGGAGCAGGGCCCGAGCCCGGGCACGGCTGTACCGAGGCCGGGGGGCTGCTGCCCCTTACCCACGGATGCC
>NW_008581944.1:0-5620 GCF_000691845.1 Merops nubicus
CCTTGTACAGCTTCCTTTTGCGTGATACAAGGAATGGAAGAAAGAATAGCTAGAATGGGCTGTATAAAACATTTGAATAAAGAAATACATGGTTAAGCTCTAAGAAAAAAGAGCCTGCTGGATGTGCCTATTCCTATCTAGTTGTAAATAGTGGACCACAATTTCTACCCAGCACAGTCTTCTTTGTCTTAGGACATCCTTGGAGAATTTTAGTTGCAATTCCGGTAGACACAATGTACTGAAGCTCTGCAAAGTCAGAGTCCAGTTTTTATTGGTGATGAGGACAGTGTGAGATGTGAGTGGGAAATGATTCTGAAGCTGCAAAGCAAGATGGACCGTTCAAGATTCATTTTTACTCACGTTGGTACCACTCTCCTCTGCCACACAGAACCTTTCTCCATTCAACCTGTAACTTAGACTGCCATAAGGAAATGACAACCATACATCTGACATCGGATATTCTCTGAAAGCTTAAAGCTGCCACTGATGTATTTCAGTCGTATCTTCTTCCAATACTGGAGACAGACATCTAAAAAAGTGCTCTTCCAGGAGCATGCTCTCAATGTTGCAGAAATGAAAGAGAGGTCCTCCTTTGACTTCAGTCCCCAAAGGGGATTTCATAATTAAAGGCAGCGGCTGCTGCAGAAGCTGTCTATACTTTGCGCCATTATGGAGATTTTTGAAGCATATGGGATGAATTTATTTTCATGAAAACTCATTTTATCAGAAGCCCTGTTAAATATGGTGCAGTTAGAGCAGGACTGAGTGTCCCTAGCAAACGCCTGATTTTGTTTTTCACTTTGCAGGATGAAAAGATCTTCTATGTCTGCGAAGTTTGCTGGGTGGCAGGACAGAACCAGATGTCTTCCAAATCCTCACTGATGTTTTTCCTCTTTATTTTTATTAGAATGGGAGCTTAAACAACACACAGGCTGGAAGTTTGAGTATGGAGCTTCAATGGTTTTGTGGATAGGTTGAGCTAAATTTGTTTGGTACATCGTATTGAGAAGCAATGGAAAGTTTAGTTTGGATTGTCTCAGAATCTTTGATGCTTTAGAAGAAAAAAAAAACCAGCATTTTTGGAGCTCACTCATTTCTTAACTTGTAAACTTTATTACTCAGTGATTTAAAAAAAAACCAAAAAACAAAAAACAAACAGATATATTTTTATGCGTGGGGATTTATTTCTTCTCTGTCTATCAAATATACTTTTTGAGAGTGTGTTCTATCTCCTAAACCTTCTCCTCCATGAACATCCTGAAAGGAATGTCCCGTATTCCACTAAGTTTCATACACAGGAGTATGTAAGACATCAGAAATGTTATTCTCTTCATCTTCTAGTTAGCTGTTAACATCTTTAAGGTTTTTCAAGGTAGTGTGCATCATGGACACACAAAAGGCCCTGTCTACCACCACAAAACTTGAATCCTCATCTGTCCATACCAAACAGAGTAGTACACTATCAGAAGCCATAAGCAAGCCTTTTGGCTTGAATTTTTGGAGCAGGAGTTAGCAGAGGCATATATTTTCTTTTTCTTTTCAGTGTTCAACCCATCAGTCTGCTGTAAGCAAAGATTTACTATGATCTAGAGGTTAACTGCCTATCCTGTTATATGAATAAGGATATCTGAGTGCCATGAACTGTAACATTAATAAGCACATTTTAACATGTCTATGGGTAGGAAAACTATTTTCTTTATTCTAGAAATCACTAGGAGAAAGTGTATGGTCTGAATTATGCAAGAAATCAAGTGCTTGATAGATGTGTTCTCTGAACTTAAATGTTTGACATTTATTATACAACTCATAGTAACTTTTGAAAATTAACTGTGATTTTCATTTTTTTCTGAAAGAAAAGCAGGTGTGTCAAAATAAGGCAGCAAGTTACATAATCAAAGATGATACTAAGGTAATAGTGGAATTTTGAGAAATATTTTTGGAGAAGGTTACAAAGTTTTAACTTAGCAGGTGACCTGAATGTTTAATTTTTTTAATGTTTTAGTTTGAACAAAATGTTTCTTTTCTTCTAAGGCCAGTGTTTCTTATTTATTTCCAAGCTTTATGGAAATGAATTAAAACTGAAATGCAATTTGTAAGGCAGCATAATTTCAAATGGCAATTAGAATATTTTACTTAAATACACATGTCAAAGCAAAATTAGAGCTCTTTTTAAAGTAAGAAAGAAGATTTTTTCCTTGAAAAAAGATCAGAACAGATGTTTGTTTCCTAAACATTTTGATCAACTAAAATGTGCTTTTCAATGGGTTTGATTGTTTGGATTTTGTGGGGGTTTTTTTTGTTTGTTTTTCTTTTTGTGATGTTTTGGACAAACCCAAAAAGCATCTGCTTTCAGCAATAAAATCTTTTCTCTTCCTAATTTGTGGACAGATGGAGGATTTCATCTGTGCTCTATTCTATACCTCTCCTTTAAATGAATTGGCTTTCACTTTCTTCTGTTGCAGCCTTCAATAAGTAGTGGTATTCATCTTAGATTTTTCCTCCTGCTCTGATTAAAGTAGAAGCCCTTAGGAAAGACTGTGGGTGTCGAAGTTCTGAGGGAAACACCTGCAGACTTAGATAAGACACTCAGTCACCTGCAGACAGAGCTGACACATGCATGGAAAGATTTTTCCGTGCCTTTTTAATCACAGCATCTTCTGCAGTGTTTTTTTTTTGCCACGTTGGCTGTCCTTGACTTTTATGTACACCTTCCTTGTTTTATAAGTTCAGAGATGAAAGCACCTGCCTTAGTGGTAGTCCTTGCTATTGTCTTCAGTGTGAACAGGAGTAAATATTTCACTTTGCACTTCAGTTCATTGTAAAGACAAGTCAGATCTTCCATCCAGAAGGTGTTAACAGGATCCTACATAGCTACAGATTTGTGAAGAGAGGCAGTACAATGCTCTACTAGAAATTATGTAGGACTGTGATGAATAATTGCCACACACAGCATTACTACACTGAAACTTATGCACGCGGCTTAGACCAAGAATTAATTCAGTCCCTCCAGCTGCAGCAACTGAACTTCAAAGGATACAGCAGGTATGTAGGAAGTTAACCTGATGTCTGTGGAGCAGTGTGCAGGAACACTCAGCATCCAAACTGTTGAAAACTTTTGAAAATTGGAAAAAAAAAAAAAAAAGTCTTCTGAAAAGCAAGACTCAGCAGAGACTCTTTATAAACTTCTGAAGAACATTTTTGAAATGCTTACATAGTTAAAATAATTTTCTAAAGGTTCTCAAGATCTATCTGCAGCATAAACCACCCAAACAATTCCAAAAAAGCTGCCTACACTAAACAACTGTGTACCAATGTTACTGTCTGTAACATCTGTAAATAGGTGGAAACGATTCACAAAATTGTCATCGTCATGTTCCCCCTCCTATAGTCATTGTCAGGCTATCCCTAGTCAGACTGAGTAAGAGGTAAAAGAAAAGATACCTGTATTTTTATAGCTTTTAAGTGAATTTGATTAGAAACAAGGATTGAAATCTGTACTCAAAGATTTCACTTCCTAAGATTACAATTTACTCACTAACCTACACGTTGGTGAAGCTCTCTAAAACCTTCTGTTCAAGTGGAACACATGCTGCATGATCAGAGAGTGAGCAAGAGGAGGCATGACCTTGAATTTCACTGGTCTGACAAAAGGAGTTCCTGCATTCACTTACTGATTAAACTGTTCTCAAGGAAAATGCATGAAGATGTCAGGTAGAAAAACTGGAATCTAAATCTCTCCCTTCCTACTCTGGGGTTCACATGGTTACTCTGGAGAAGATTCATGCACTCACTCCTCATCACCCATAGATAGACCTAGACCCCTTAATTAAGTCCCTAAATGCAAAGGTGAGATGCACACCAACCTAATTCCCAGAGCCAGAGGCTGCTGAAGAAATGTAGACTTGACAGCTACCTCAGGCATAGACACCTCAGCCAGACTGGATCACACCTTTAGAAACAACACCCATATTTGGGCATTTAAGCTATTTGACTACAGACAATAGGAGCAATTTATTTATATATTTATTTATTTATTTTTAATTAGGATATACTACCTTCTTTAAATACCTTGCTTGACTCTGAGTCCCAGTATAGTCCCACTGGCTTTAGCAACATTTTAATTGCCTCAGGACGACTTCCAGTTCCTTGCCCTATGGGTATTTTTTTTCTGAGAGCAATCACTTCTCCAGAATGAGCAAATCTGTTAGATTTCTAAAGTACAGGAAAGACATCCTGTAGGTTAGCATCAGAAGTTTTAAGCCAAGCCTGCTTATGTGGTTCAGCTTTTTGGAAATGTTATACAAAACAAATCAAACAAAACACCACATCAAACCAAATGAAACCAAAACAAAACCAACAAACCAATGGCACTTCTGTGTGGCTTTTCAAGCACCTTGGACAACCTTACAACATGCTCGTATCTGGTAATTTTACTGAAATTGTTTTCTGCCAGACTAAACTGAACTTCCTCAGAAACGGGGTCCTAACAGAATGAGACAGGCTGTGAGTGGCAGAAGCAGGAACTATTCCTCTGAGGTCAGCCATGCTATCAAGAATAAGCCAGAGGAATAGAAATGAATTGTGTTTAGGAATGTAGATACATGTCTCTCCTATTGGAAAATTTACAGTAATCCTATCACTGATCTAAGAAGCAAAAGAAAGGCAAAATATTCAATAAAGTGCAACTGTTGTAGCTTGTTCCTAGAGGTATTTTTAGCTCTTAAGGAAATACTCAGTGAAGTTGTAATCCTATATGAGCACGACTGATGTAAACTTGGTGACTATAATTTACTTAACAATACTATAATGAAATACTTGAAAAACATGACATAAAATTCATAGAACATTGTGCAATAGTAACATTTTCAGAGATATTTCATCCTATTTTTTTTTCCCTCAGCTGACATTCCTGGACATGACACTTGTTCTCTTCATTCCAGGTAAGGTTAAGATAAACATGGTGAAAAAAATAACTTTACTTTTAGAAAGAAAGCACATTAATGTTGCATCTTTACTTTTGCTTAAGTAAACTTCTCACCTCCTATTATGATTTCAGCAACCAACCAGAAAGGGCCATACCTAACTTCAGTGTGATGTGATGGCCAGCCAGATACTAAGTAGGTGGTAGGTAGTCTTCCACAGATATTTAACAAGCATACTGTTGCAGTGCGCCTCCTGGAGACAGAGGTTTCTGTTGCCTCTTTGTCCCCAGACATGGGCACACGTCCAGAATTTTCCATCTTTCCCAGGTTGTGGTTGGCTTAGCCACCACAAGACCTATCCCCTAACACCCATTGGACCCCTGACCTGTAGGTAACCCATCCAGGTATCCTTACAGGACAATGCCTTTGTAAACCCACCTACCAACCTGTTAAAAAACCCTGGCCCCAAGGCCACATGCTCTTTCGCTTCTCCCCTGGGGTGGGTGCTGTTTCAGTGCCTGCCTCAGGTGTTTTTGTTTGTTATTTTCATGTTATTAAAACCTTTTATTTTGGAAGAAAGCGATCGTTGCCCATCCCTCCTTTACTCGCCACTGCCCTCCTCTTCGCTGACGACCACCCTGGAGGTAACACGGGGGTCCTGCTGGGGGTGCTTTCTTCCCGGGCCAAACCACCGGGTT
>NW_008581944.1:5694-36642 GCF_000691845.1 Merops nubicus
TTCAGGAACTTGTCATCATTTAAAACAGTACAAAGGTTAGAGTTTCTAATTCTTCAGTATTTCATGTGGGAGTAAACAAAAAGTGGCTGGGCTGATTAGAGAGTGGCTTAGAGCAAGAAAAGGCCTTGATTTGTTAATTACTAGCCAGATACCAAGTAACATTATTGTCTCCTGAAAATTGCAGGCTATGAAGACCATTGTATCTACTTTTAGTCACAACAGCAATTTCATTCTCTGTTATTCTTTCCTTTTTAACCTTAATTCCAAGAATATAGGAAAGACGTGGCAGGTGAAATCCTTGCTGCTCACCAGTGCACACCTTTGCAGAACCATATATACATTAGAGCTGGAACTGCAAGATAAGAGGCAGTGAATGTTCTACGTGAGAAAAAGAGCAAGACTAGAGCACTAAACTTTTCTGGCCTGACATGTGTGTTATGAATATGTATTTATGCATCCAGGACCAGGGCTTTCTTCTCTGCAGAAAAAAATAAATCATCAGGTGCAAAAATCCATGAAATAACCTGGGAGATTAAGTGCTTTCTACAAAACTTCCCTCGGTTTCCTGATGCTCACCATGCTTCTTCCCACTAGATGGCACCGAGCTTCTGCTGCATCGCTCTGAGGTGCGTCAACCTTCCTCCCTCCGGGGGCTGTGCATCAGTACAGATCCATTTTTACACCTCGCAATAAACCCCAGAAATTCACCACTCCCAAATCAATGCCGAAGCAATCCACCTTGTTTCCCCCGTGCCCAGGCTCATAGCTGAACAGCATGGCCACAAGAAGCAGCGGGGATGGTGACAAAGCATCCTCCTAGGCTTGTTGTTATCTTTGGAGCTGATCTGCAGGACTCAGTACCTGACTGAGCTGAGCAGGCCCAGAAACAACACAGCTGCATTATCATACTGCTTAGAATCATATTTATTTGCTAATTGCTTGCCTGGGTGAACATCTCATAGAGCTGATGGGATTGCTGGTGCTGAGCTAAGTCCCAGGGCCCCCAGAGCTCCATGGCTGCTCCATAGCTCTCAGTGGCAACTCTCAGAGAGCCATCCAACAACTTTTGCTTGCAGATAGATGCCCAGAAGATGCACCAAATCTATATGCATTTCCAAATCTCCACAGGAGCCTACATGCTGAGATTTTCAATTAGACTTCATTTCCCTCCTCTGCAGAGTAAAGTCTTTTGCTCTTTTTATCAGTATCAGCCACTGCAAGCCTGTTCCTGCTGTCTAAGTAGCGATGTGGAAATCACAGAATCACAGAATGTTAGGGGTTGGAAGAGACCTCCAGAGATCATCAAGTCCAACCCCCCTGCCAGAGCAGGACCATCTAGTCTAGGGCAGGTCACACAGGAACACATCCAGACGGGTCTTAAAAGTCTCCAAGGAAGAAGACTCCACAACCTCCCTGGGGAGCCTGTTCCAGGGCTCTGGAACCCTTAAATTAAAGTTATTCCTCATGTTGAGGTGGAACTTCCTGTGTTCAGCTTGTATCCATTGCCATGTGTCCTATTGCAGGGTAAAAGTGAGAAGAGATTGCTCTTTCCTTCCTGACACCCAGCCTGCATATACTTATACACATTAATTAGATCCCCCCTAAGTCTTCTCTTCTCCAGACTAAACAGCCCCAGGTCTCTCAGCCCCTCCTCACACTGCAGGGGTTCCAGTCCTCCAGTCATCCTCGTAGCCCTTCCCTGGACTCTCTCAAGTAGATCTCTGTCCCTCTTGAAATGGGGAGCCCAGAACTGGACACAACACTCCAGGTGAGGTCTCACCAAATGAGAAATGACATAGCTTTGAAATCATCTCCTTAGTCAGGGAGCACATGTTTTGCAGAGACTTTCTAAGAGTGAGACTGGCCCCATAGGACTTTTTCCTTGTAAGTCCCCTAAGAGAAAAAGGAATGCTACTGATCCTGACCAAATTAAGGGAATAGGACCTTTGCCATTGACTATGGGCAGGTATAATCACTGCTGAGACTGTGGAAGAGGAAAAGGGGTCACAGCAATACAGAACTGTGCAGATTCCTTTAATTCCTGATTTGCAAATCCAGCACTTGGAAAAAAAGGTATTTGTACTATATATACAAAACACAGAATAATAGAAATCATAAAACCATGTATGTCGGAAAAAAATTCTGAGATCATCAAGTCCAACAGTAAACCTAAGGATGCCAAGTTCACCACTAAATCATGCCAGTGTTCACAGTGAGAGGTGTCCTAGGAGGGTACCAAAGACAGAGATCAAATGTTGTAGATGGAAAAGAAGTTAAAACCATTTTTGGCAGGGGTGGATTTTTCCTTAGCTCAAAGATTTGTACCACATGGCCACAGATAATAGGCTGTAAAAACACTAGCTTCTAGTATTACACATTAAAAATAGCATAAAAGCACTTTCTTTCAAAATGTGCTACAGACAGGTGTCACATGAGCATCAGTGAATAAACTAGATGAATAACACCCCTTTTTCAGAGGAAGACATACTCCACTTTGGGGATTTAGCTTATGGTAATTTTTTTTTTCTTAGAATCATTTTGTTTCTCTCACAACCCTCCAGCCACAACCACTGTAGACTGCTAATTGTCACAGAAAATACTAATTGGAATCAACATGTCAAAAAGAAAACTAGAGCTGAATTTGTACTGGATGAGTCCATTCATTTCACCTAAACCCCTACTCATTATATCTGCTTGCTCATGTGAATCAGTATTTAGGAATTTCCTTCATGCAAAGTATTTAATGAGGTTATTTTGATTTCACACCAAGAAAAACCTCTGCTTCCCCCCTCCCCCACTAAAAGTAAAAATAAAAAAGAAAAAAAACCAAGAGAAACATGAAACACAAACTCTGATTTCATATGTCCCTTTCCCTTATTTTGGGGAGTGAAACATCCTACTTAGTTCCTCAGAGGCTCTAGACTAGTCTGCTCGCAACAATAGCTGGGTTCCTTCCAGTAGTGCATTAAACAACATGACTGTGCTGTCTCATATTGTTTCTCTTTCATCCTCTTCCCTGAGGGTAAAGTAGCATATGCAATGGAGAGACTCATTTTGCTCCAGTATTCTGTACTAATTGGCTTTTCCTAAACAGTGAAGGCATCATGCCCAGGAATATCACATTGCTGTAGACCAGCTGACAAGTGACATGAAATACCTGAGGCCAGATCATTGTTTGTCAGGAAGGGACAGAGTCTCCAGGCATTTTCAATTTTTAACCTTTATCTTTTGATGAAACTTCACAATATTGCAGTCAAAACTAAGCACAATATTTTGATTACCTTTAAATAATTCTTTTTCCTTTATGGAATCCTTCTGAATAGTCAAAGCCAGTTCTGAAATATTTTCTGAAATGTAATTTCCATGCAACTGAATTTGTTACACATCACTTCGCTTCTATTATATTTGGCAGATGATCTTTTGCTCGCTTTTATCTGCAGACTCCTTGGTAGTTTTATAGACAGTACTTAAAATGGTGATTCAGACACTCTGAAATGAAGCTGGTAAGCAAATGTAAAGAGCTGGAATGTTGTAACATTATATAGAGACCATTTCAACAACAATTTATGAGAATAAAAACACAGAATTGGGATATCAACAAACTGGGGTTTTTTTTTGAAAAAGAGACAATGTCTGCCAGACAAACATGATTTTTATCCAATTCTGTACATTGTGGCATTTCTTTCTTCAATCTGTTTTTTTTTTTAGAAAAAGTTTTCTGAGTTGGTTCCAGTGATATTATTCCCTGACCTACTGCACAGATTTTACCTGTTACATTGTTGAAATTTAATTCTCTTCTTCTTTCCCCCATCACTTGGGCTTTTTTATTGTCTCTTGATGAAATTTCTGCATTATTTGACACTGACCTTGGTTTGAAAAGCAAAGATGCTTATTCTTTCTTTCCTCCTATTCAGATCAAAAACTCAAGCCTCCTTATCAGCCTGCTCTTTCCAGCCAGGGGAAATATAATTTTTCAGCTCCACAAAGCGATAGACTTTTCACCCACAATAGCTTGAAATGGCAGTGTAAAAATCAAGTACCTAATCCCAGCAGTGGACTCAAGGCCTCTTAGAAACATAAGGAGATTGAATTTTACTTACCTGATTTAAGGGTCTGGACAAAACTCTTTCTGCTGGGGGAGAAGAGGTGTCTACATTCATCCCTTTTCTGGGGCTAAACTATAGCAGTTGCTCTATTGCCCGAGGAACCCTCCCCAGCCAAGAAGGGGGAATGAAGAAATGGAGAGGAAGCTCAGAGATTGAAATGAAAACAGATTTAAGGAAACAGTCAAACAAATACGAATGCCATTATAAAGTAAACAAAGTTCCACACAGCTCAGTGAATATACGATGGCCACAACAAATGGGAAAGCAGTCCTGAGGAGAAGGAAGAGGACCAGGGTCAAAAAGAACCCAAGCAATAGCTCTCTGTCCTCAGCAAGCTTTCTCCTTTATACTGAGTGTGATGTTTATGGTCTGGGATACACTCCAAACTGCTGATTGTCTACACACTGTGGCAGGAGTATGGTTCTGTCCTAGTAAATCCAAGACAATATTTAAAAAAAAAAGTAAAAATAAATAAATAAAACAAACAAAAGAATAATGTTATAAAGGCAGATAAAAAGCATAGAGTATCTTCTGCAGATCATGGAATCATAGAATCACCATGGCTGGGAAGGACCTCTACGATCATCAAGCCAAACACTCCTCCCAACTTCTCCCTAACCACAAGATCATAAAGTCAAGTGCCACATCTACTTGTTTTTTGAACATCACCAGGGTTGATGACCCCACCACCGCTCTGGGCAGCCCGTTCCAGTGCCTGACCACACTCTCAGTGAAGAAATTCTTCCCAATATCCAACTGAAACCTTTGCTGGTGTAACTTTAAGCCATTTCCTCTCATCCTATCATCAGTAATCTGGGAGAACAGACCAACACCATCCTCACTACAGTCTCCTTTTAGGTAGTTGCAGAAAGCAACAAGGTCTGCTCTCAGTCTCCTCTTCTCCAGACTAAAACAACCCCAGATCCCTCAGCTGGTCCCCATAAGGCATGTTTTCCAGCCCTCTCACCAGCCTCATTACCCTTCCCTGGACCCGCTCCAGCACCGCCATGTCCTTCTTATCCTCTGGTGCCCAGAGCTGGACACAGTGCTCAAGGTGGGATCTCACCAGTGCTGAGTCCAGGGGCACGATCACCTCCCTGTTCCTGCTGGTCACACCGTTTCTGATCCAGGCCAGGGTACCATTGGCATTCTTGGCCATCTGGGTACATTGCTGGCTCATGTTCAGTTGGCTGTCCACCAACACCCCCAGGTCCTTTTCCACCAGGCAGTTTCCAGCCAAACCTGCTTTCCAACCAGTTTCCAGCCCCCCAGAGCTGCAGCTTTGCCTGGGGTTGTTGTGACCCAAGGGTAGGACCTGGCACTTGGCCTTGTTAAACCTCATCCAGTCAACCTCAGCCCATTGCTCCACCCTGTCCAGATCCCTCTGCAGAGCCTTCCCATGCTCCAGCAGATCCACACCTTCACTTAATTTCTTGTCATCTGCAAGTTTACTGAGGGTGCACTTGATCCCCTCATCCAGGTCATTGATAAAGAGATTAGAATGACCAGATTTTCCATAGCTCCTTTATAGTTAGTGAAGAAAACTGCTCAGTGGTCAATTTGCTGCCGTATGATTTGCTGCCAAGAACAACACATATAAGTGAAGTTACAACCATCACTGTTGGGATTTGTAGTAAAAGCTGACATTTTCCAGCTCTGTGACAACAAACGTTTTACCGGCAAGTTATTAAGAGAAACACCAATTTCACTGTTGATCTCCATACAGAAAAATGTAGAATAAATGCTCCTCTTTCACATTTAGCATGACTCATCTATAAATTTTCCATTGCATTTTTTTTTTTTTAGTGTGCAAAAAAAAAATGACTTTAAGGTCTTTTCATATTTTTAAAAATGTTGAAATAAATCTGTAGAATTTTTAATGTAAGAAGTCTGACAGTTTGTACCTTAAATATTGCTCTTTAAAAAGGTCTTCAGCGTATATTAACTACTACAGATTGACCAAAACAGGTAGTCAAAAGGTTTTGGACAACAGCTGTGTGACAAGAGTAGTCTTTTAATTTTGACTTGATTTTGACTCAAGGGAGCTTTGAGAATTCTGCCCAGAGGCAGAAAGACTATTAGCCATGGCAGTGGTTCATCTAGGAGAGGAACTGAGGACCAACTGGATGTCTCTCCACCTGCCTAAACTGAATGTAATTTGTTGTGCTTAAGCTTCATGCAAGGGAATAGGTAATGATAAAAACAACCAAACAAAAGCAAACAAACAAACAAACAAAAGAACCACACCACAAACAAAACAACAGTGCTGAGGTTCACCAGACCAAATGGAGAAATCTACATCTGATTTACTCACTCAGCACTCCCAGTTTTGGTAGATTGAGACCTACTCAATGTAGAGAAGATGCGATTAATATTGTTCTAAAGTAAAAGGTAAAAATAGGTCAGATGAGTCACTCTCAGGAGCTCCTCTTTCTCTACAGGTACTAGAAAGGAGTCTTGGATGACTAACTCAGATTGAGACTTCTACTTTGTAGCTGTTTAAAATTGGATGAGATTGTTATTGCCCTGAGTGGTTGTCACTACTCTCAAAGTAGGCATCCATATTTAACCATCTTCTTTTTTCTTTTTTCTTTTTTTCCACTCAGACACAGCCTTTCACATCAAATTCTGCACCTACATCCATGCAGGCTGCACACAAACACCTGAAATATTTGTTCTAGGGAAGGAAGAAATACATCTGGGATTTCTATCCCCAGAAAGTTTGAAGTCCTGTCTTTCTATGACAACATCTACAAGCCTGAGTCATGGACAGGGTTTCTATCACACTGTAATGGACAGAGACAAAATGAGGATCTGCTTTCCAAAAAAAAAAAATAGCATGAAGTCCAGGCAGAAAAGTGCTAGAGGGTCTGTAATTGCACCAGCTATAGATTAGAAACTATACCAGGAATGTTTTTCATTTCCACACCTACAGATGGTCACGGATCAAAACCAGACCGGCTTAGTCCTGTTCAGGACATATAAATTAACCAAAGCTAACAAATTAAATACATGTATTAGACACATTTTATATGATGCAGTGCTATATTATGATCAGATAATAGAAGATCTTTCCCCTGCAGCAGTGCTCCTCTAATTTCACTCAGGTGCCTCCAGTGTTCTCCGTACTTTTCACAAAAAGACGTTTCACTCCTAACAACTATAAACTGAAAAATAAGGGCAAAATTTGTCATAAGATAAAATATGATAGCATTCTGTTGGTGTTTCTTGGCAACTTTAAATCTGTATTCCAGTATTAATCCCTTTCTTTTTGTTAATTTTGTAAAAATCTACTCTTTACATGCTTAATGAAATATTTAAACTAATTAAAAAAAGTTTTCTCTAGGTTATAAGTTTTAATAAACTTATTTTAAATTAGCAGTTTATTAAAGTACTTTGTTTCTTCTGTAACTTCTTCCTTCAAGTCTCTCTTTTTTTTTTTTTTTTTTAAGGGTAAACAACTTGTCTTCATTTCAGACGGATGAAAAACTGTTTTTCAAAAAATTTCAGACAAAATGCCTAAATAGTTGAATAGTTACAAAAATTAGGAATTATTTCATTTTTTAATAGCTCTGCTTGACAGGTAGATTTTGAAGAGATTCAAGCACTACTGTACTTCATGAAAGCAATAATTTCATACCTCACAGATAAGAGTGATTGATATAGTCGTTATATTATGGTTGGATTTTGGAAGAAGTTTTTGTCAAAGTTCTGCACAATAAAAGTGTTAACAGAAACCAGGTTACTATGATATAGCACAATATTCACACTGCTTAAAAGAGCATTGGAAGATAAGAAGTGGAAAGCAGGAGTAAATAATTTTCACAGCCCTGGATTGTCATCTTCGGATTTTTGCAGAGATCTATGCTAGGACTTGTGCCTCTCAACATATTTATAAATAACCTAGAAAAGTCAATAAATAGCATAGTAACAAATTTCTGGTAACGGTACAATAATCTTTACTTGTAGGAAAGATGAGAGTGACTGGGGAATTAAGCTTATGAGAATCAGTGACAGAATAAGGGAAGAAAAAGTTTGTTTTCAAGCAAATGTAAAGCATTGGACATGGGGAAACAAACCCCTAATAACCTAATTTTTCTATTAAAAGCAATGTACTGTTACACCTCAGAGATGAGATTCGGAGTTTATAATAGGAAGTACATGAGAGTTCCAGTCTAATGTCCAGCAGTGGTCAAAAAAAAAGCACGTTAAGAAGAAAAGAAGAAGAAAGGAAACAGCATTGGGAAATCCTCAATTCACTGTATGCACTGTATGAAATTCCTGCATCCCAAGTAGATAAGATTCTCAGTAGATGGGTAGTTGAAATATGTAATCCCAAGAATAAATTATTGAGGAAAGAGTTATGACATTGTATGCAAGCAGGAAAAAATCAGTGACATAGGCTAAAGGAACTGAAGGCCTCAGATGAACTTCACAGGCAGTTAGTCCAAGATAGAGAAAAAAAAAAAAAGAGGTGGTAATTCAAACAATTATATTTAGGTGTGTACCTTCCTACATGGGTGCTAGAAGTATGCCTTGGAGAAACTCAGTGAGGGTTGCTAACACAAACTCCATCTCTGGAAGTTCCCAAGCCACACATGGAAGAGTATTCAATAAAATTATCCCTTTATATTAGTCCTGGGCATAATTTTCCTTAATACATTGCTTTTGTGTCCTTTCAGAAGCAGAGGTAGAAGCTGAATCTCTGGCCCAACTCAGTAAGGCCATTCTCATGTACTTTCTGTGAGCCCTCACCATCTGCTCCTGTACAACTCACAGGCCAAAAAGAGGCAATAGGGTTTACAGACTACACTTTGGCAGCCCAGGATCTAATTACAGACAAATTTTCTTCAGCAACAAAGCCAGATGGCACTGGCAAAAGTGAGAGGGCAGCAAAATGTGGCATGGGGACTTGAACATGCAACTGAGGTCAAGGGAAGAAAACTTCTTAAACTGTCTTTTCTGCCAAAAATAACGTTTGTGCAACTGTCCTATTCAGTAACACAGTCTAAAGCAAACTGAAATTATTTTCATTTTATTGTCATGCTAGTATGTCAGAGCATTTAAAAACAAACAAACAAACAAAACAAAACAAACAAACAAACAAACCCAGTATTCATTTAGGAAAAAAAAAAGGCTGATTTTATAGAAATTTCAATTCCTGCTAAAAGTGTCTCCTTACTCTCTCTCTTCTTCCAAATAACCCCCAATTTCCAGGTGAAAGTTCTCAGCAAGTACTCCCCCGCAATGGGGAGGTTGCTTAAGCAAATGCAGAGATCAGATCCTTGCTTTGGATTCCTTACAACACCCTAAGAGATGATATCTAAACAAGAGTGACAATTGTAGTTTGCTGATCTATGCTGAATTGCTCAAGCAGCGGAGGAACAGTTCAGACTCACAACATCTTCACGTGAAAATAAGCAGTATTTCACAGGGTAGTTTGCAGGTGTGGGAAAAGATTGTGAGTTGTCAGGGAATGATTTGATATCCTCTAAGGACATGATCACATTCAGCTTTTCGGCCAAAAACAGAACCGTGCTGTTTTAACTCATCAACAGATGTAAAAACATTTGTGTATTTTTTTAACAGTGCAAACTTTGCAAGAATTAGCTGTATATTCTGTATTACAATTCTCAAATTCCAATTAATTTCCTAGACACAATAAATGTCTTTGCATGGCAAATGATTCCTCAGAGCAAACCAGCTGGAAAATAAGTAATGCCCTCCAAACACTGATATGAGAGCAAATGACAATTAATATTAAGTAATCTCTTGTGAGAATATTCTGTCAGGCTACTTATTTTTGTTATCCTAAATTTGGCTAAATCTGAACAAGAGTTCATTCCAGAGCATTTAAGGAGGATTTAAGTTTAGAACTATCTTAGTGTGCAAAAAAGTTTAGAGAAGATCTGCAACTGATAAAACATGGCGTCAATATAATGAAAAAACTAAACAAAACAGCACTTATCTATTCCTCATCTCTTCAGTCACTGCTTTGGAATGACAGAAATTTCAGCATGAAAGAAAAAAGCTGGTATGATCAGACCCAGATAAAAGGCAGAAAAGATATTCATCTTTCTTAGTGTATGAGAAATTAAAATATAATCACTAGAAACTCGTCTGCTGAGGCCAGGCCTGTAAAAATTTATTCCAGTGCAGACCTTTTAATAACAGAGATACTTAATCTGAGAATAATGCCAAAAAATAAGTAAGGATCATCCCTGAAAACTGTAGTTCTGGCCTGTTGCAGTGAGGAGTGATATCCCCAAGGCAATATTCTGATGCCATTTGCAGTTAAAGTATTGTTTTGGAAGACATTTGCTTCTCTACCCGTGGAGTGAGACACAAAGGAAGAGTGAACTTCAAGTACCACTTATTATTTTTTCTGTGTTGTAAAGCAGTTGCCTGAGGGAGGGTTGATGTTCAGTCACAGATGGAAGGTCCATCCAGCAGTATTAGGAAGCAGAGAGGTAGACTAAAACTACTGAGTTCAGATGACTGGAAGAGTCAGAGGCACTATAGCAAAAGCTTTGTCTCTGAATGAAGAATGTTTATCATTTTTCTGAAATGCAAAAGCTGGCTTTCATTGCCGATTTTAAATCAAATACAGAAAATGTTGTCTGACGCTATTTTAAATTGTTTTGAATAGTAAAGTACCCTGGGACCCTTGCTGCATGAAAGATAGTACCTCAAAGTGCTTTATTGTTGTAATTTCCATGGAAATTAACATTTACTTGCATGGTTATCACACTTTCCTTGTAATGTAAAGTATAACCATCTAAATCCCTTTGAAATACAGTCACCAAAGTATCATCAATCTAACTCGAGATTTGATCTACATTTCTGCTTGAGTTTGCTGCATACTTTTGCTTTCCCTCCTGTTGCTGAGCTGTACAAGTTCATACTGAACGGAACTTTAAAATTCAGCAGCCATTTCCCCCTATGTCCTTTTTTTCCCCCATCTTTTCTATTCACGTTCTTGCCTCTCTCTCCTCCTTTGTCCACTGCAGGCACTTAAAACTTGTGTGCTGTTTACAGCACCAATTGAAACCCACAGAATGCAAATTCGTAATGAATTTCAACCCTGCTCCACACTCAGACAACCCCCAGGGCAATAGCATATCTTCACTACCATCTTTGCAGCATTGAAGATGTTTGCTAACAATTTGCATTAATTAGGGATTCCCAGGAGCCAGGGCTCAGCAACCACCTCCCTCACTTCGGGTTCTTGAGCTTTGTTCTTTGAGACAGTCATCGTTGCTCAGCTGACATCATGGTGCCTTAAATTTGTTGTTCACCAAACCTTGACAGTCCTGCTATTTCAGCCTGTTCATTGCTCACAGCCCCCTACAAGCCTCTCACCATAATACTTCAATGTCTAGGTGCTCAAACATGGGAGCATTGCCTATGGACTTATGCCATAGTGTTCAGTCTTGTTGCCTTTATTTTCTAGAAGATTCTTGGTATCTTCTACCAATACATGTTCCTGTGGCTATGATTAGCACAACCACAGGCTTCTGCATACGTTTCCACAGAAAGGAACTCAGAACATCTCTGACAATCATGGGAGCTCACAGTTGTGATGTTCAATTTTGATCTTCTAGCAAAAGGTAAGAAACCTGACTTGTGGTGCAGTGCCAAGCTTCTGGAAGTCTCCTCCACAACACAGTCATTTTATGGTGTTAACTATGAAAAGAATTCTTCTATACTATAACTGAAAGAGAAAACTTGAAAAAAACAAAATATGACACAACAAGGAAGCCCCCTCCAGAGTGACTTAATTAATCTATATTAGTGCTGGCATTCATATAAAGTTGTGCCATGGGAGGCTTATATAGGACATTATGAAAAATTTCTTCCCTGAAATGGCTGTCAAACACTGGAACAGGCTGCCCAAGAAAATGGTGCTGTCACCATCCCTGAAAGTATTTAAAAGATATAGAAGTGTGGTCCTGAGGGATATGGTTTAGGTTGTGTATGATGATCTTTACGGTCTTTTCCAACCTAAATGATTCTATGATTTTATGATCATAAAGTGATCATAAGTGCAAAAACAAGTACATTGAACATCTAGTCTTTACACAGAAACTCCCATTAAACCTCTTTGGTCCTTTCTTCAGTGTGCTGCATCACAGGCATATGCAGACTTACCCTGTGTGGACCTCTCAACACTGTTACAATTCTCAGACCTCTGAGACTCTTTATAATGCTAAAAAAGTGTTCACATCAAACTGTACATTACAGGACTCGTAAAATCTATCCCATGACATTAGCTGCTGAAGATACAGGAGATGGGCAAAAGAAGGCACATATTGGTATCTGTGACTCAACATTTTGCAAGAGAAAGTATTCATTTCTCTCATATGGCACATGATCTTTGGGTCCACTGTCCAGTCACTGGGGAGAGTGGGAGATACCTGAAGTACCAAACAGGAAGGGAAAGAAAGAAGCTGTTAAATGTGTCTCTGGAGCTCCTTGGAACATCAAACTAGTGGCAAACTGTCCAGACTCCTAATTTAGCTAAGTGACTGTTAGTTGTTTTGTGACTAAGGAGGTGACTTAACAACAAAGTCACTGCTGTTAACTATAAGTTAAATGCTGCACCCCACTGTTAACATCTTTCTGTAATTGCTTCAGTTTTTGTAAATCTGTATTATTGCTGGGTGGAAGTAGCTTGCTTTCTTTATCTTTCCAGTACCAAAGCTAACCTTCAATTCCAGTGGGAACACTGTATTTTGTAGGTTTTGGATGACAGTCTAAATTACCTAGCCTTTACAAAGTTCAGGATACCTCCAGAGCCCAGTGATAAACCCGAAACACGAAGTACAACTGAAAACTTCAAGGAATTCATACAACTGAGTTACTGGTTATCAGCTTTCTTGTATTGTTTATTGTCTCCATCCGAAGCTTTCTTTCTAAAACACATTACTTTAAGGAGATCCACATTTAGTATCCTTATGCTTCTCTCTAATAATTAAACATTTAATGATGATCCTTATAGAGTGATGTGTTGTTTCAAAATATTGTTCAGTTTTTCTTTTTTATACACAGCAATAATCAACTTCACTGAGGACTGTAATTAATTTTAGAATTCATTCACATTACTACTATTTATCTGTCTGTGAAGGTGATGCACCTGCTTTATAGGGGACTTTTTTACCACTGCTTGCCCAGCTAAGAAGGATGTTATCATGAACAGGCAAACCAACAGCCAAAGTCCTCCCTCTGCAATTAAATCATACACCAATAATCCAACATGCCAGACCACTGGAGGAAGAAATAAGTCAATACCTTCATTCTCAGCAAAGGATGTGCTGAAAGGAGCAAATTGACTCTGGAACCATGCTGTGGTAGATGGAAGGACCAAGTGATCAGTCCAATTATCTCATGTCAGTCAGGAGAGAGACTCATCATCTTTCCCCACCACCCTGGGAGCTTCATGTGCTAGGAAGAGTCAGAGAGCCCTTTCAATATCCAGAACCCCACACAGCACATGCACTATGTGAACCAACCCAACTCTACTGCAAGCAGAGTCAGCTGTTACAGAGGTGGCTTCTTGCCTCACCTCTAAGTTAACATGGAAGGTGGGGGCACCTGGTGGTGATCTCCTCACCAGTTCCCACCCAAGGCTGGCCAGACCCTGGGTAAAAACCAGACAGGAGGGTCCTGGTTGTGGGAATCGTTCACAGGTCAACCATCAGTTAGGGCTGGAGGTTTAACCCCTGCACTTCAGGGACATATCATTTGGATTTAGATGTTTTGTTGTAAAAGACAAGTAATGGACAAATCGCACAATATTAATATTGTACCAGATGATACTAAACTGCAGTAGCAGCAGCCTTGTAGAAAGGCCAGAGCACAGAGCTATGATTTAGCAACTCCCAGTCGTTACATGGTTAGGTCAATGACATATGACATCTTACATTGTTAGACCAATGACACATAGAACCTTAGATAAGGCACATTACCTGGGTATGCCTCTATTTTCTTGCTTGTTAACCAGCTGCTAATAATAAAAAGACATAACAAATTGAAAGGTGTTGTAAAGCCCTAGAGAGGACATGGATATCCTCATTAGTGGCCCAGAAAAATAAATGGAGAAGAATCTTGTGTTTTAATAGAGCGTTATTCTATATAGTGAAGTTCAAAATTCCCTGAGAGGACACATTTTGACTGACCTTACCCAAAGCTGTTTTATTGGTCTGTCAAAGCATCAAAGAAAACAGAGGAAGTTATATTTCTGCTTATTTCTGTTGATGTTCTATTTCAGGCTACTGTTAATGTCAGTTAGGTATATTCAGTATCTTTGACATTTTGTACTTGACAAATTGATCAGGGTTTAGTAACGCAGTACAGTTTTTCTTTATCAAAACTCTTTTTTTTTTTTTTTGGAAAGACTTTTAATTACTACCCATCAGAGCCAACATGGGGTTTACTTTTGATTAAAGTAGTCATTGAGATCTTGACAATGCTTGACACACTCCATCTGAATTTAATTAACTTTTTGTTTCCTTTTTATTAGCTTGCTCTAATGTAGAAGAAAATGGAGAAGAAAGCTCAGTTTTATACACAGTCACAGATGTTCTTGGTAGCATAGCAAAATTCTGACTTTATTAACTCATCGAGAATATCCTAATTAATCAACAATTAGTACTGAACTCAGAATATTTCTTCTGGAGCTAGTAAAATAAGTTCTGAATCAACTTAATGATTCCATACTTGACAAAAGGATAGCATTATGAAGCCACAAATTAACTGATTTATGTTAGATTTTTACAAATTGTGAACTTGCTTCTGAATAACAATAACATCCCAACACTTCTGCATTTCAGAAAAGAAAAAAAAAATCCTCCTTGTAGAAAATAATAGCAAGCAGAGAAATTAGAATAATGCACATAACAATATTGCAATAAATTCTATATTCTGCATAACTTAAAACTAAAAAGGTTATTTTTATGTCACAATATTGTATTGTGGTATTTGCTGCAAATATCTTAGCAAATGTGCATTTCATGATTGGGGATTCAGGAAACAATACTTCCATTTGCATCTGCTGGTAGAATAAGTTAGAATATGGATAAATTTATGATTATATAGTATGGCAGCTCTCCAGGTTTTCATCACATCAACTGACTATTAGTGCTACATCCACTCTAACATAAATTTAAATCGCCACTTTTGTCCTCTTTCCTTGTCAGAGATTCTGGAAATTAAAGGTAGCTGAAAATTTGGAGAAAGAATCATAAACAGAAGTCTAACAGAACTTGTTACTTCTAGTAGTCTGTATTTTTCAGGTTAACATCATAGAATTATTCATATTGGAATGATCTTAGCAGGTTTCTATTCCAACCTTCTCATCAAGGCAGGATGTCCCTAAATTCAGATTAGGTTGCTGTGGGCTTTCTCTAGTTCAGTCTCCTCCTGGGTGGGAGATTTCACAGCTTCCCTGGGCTACCTATTTTAATGCCTGAGTGTCCTCATGCTGAGAAATATTCCTTTATGTCAGATTATAACCATCCTTGTTTCAGTTTATGGTCATTATGTTTTTGTCCTCCTGCCATAAACTTCCTAAAGAGTCTTTATCTACTCAGAAACTTCCTTGCAGGTATGGGAA
The DNA here is from genome assembly GCF_000691845.1 of Merops nubicus. Classification (NCBI taxonomy): domain Eukaryota; kingdom Metazoa; phylum Chordata; class Aves; order Coraciiformes; family Meropidae; genus Merops; species Merops nubicus. The sequence goes on from NW_008581944.1 coordinate 21,415, forward strand.
GGATGAAGTCTGGCTTCAAAGGCATTTATGTTTCTTGCTGAATAAATTAATTTACTTAATTTTGGTGTAGCAATTGTTCTCTGATTAGAGTCAGCAAGTTTCCTATTAGCCAGGAATTAAATTTAACACATTTAAAATCTAAACCAAAACCACAGTTTATCAACTTTTATACTAAGAGCCCACAAAGGTAACTCTGGATATATTAGCAAACCCTACGCATGTGTTACTTGATTACTTACTATTATAAAGATAGAAGAAAACAATACCTCTTTAAATCTTCTGTTCATATGAAAGGTGAAACCTTGCTTCCTACCAACGTCTATGGTAGACTTCCCATGAGCTTCAACAGGAGTTGTAATTCATCCAGTGCAAATAGTGTCTCTGTCTGAATATGAATCCAAGTATCAAACTATAAATAATAAATGTGAAATTTGAATTGAAAACTAGGCAAATGTTTTACAAAATTTGATGCCTGGATTACTTCCTAGACACTGTTTCAAACACACAGTTCAAGGTGAGTTCAACAACCAGAAGTTACTTTAGGAGTTTTTTGATTTCTGTAGGAGGTGTTGTGGGTCATCTCCTGAATCCAGCCATCCCATCCTCACCCTCTTGTTACACACATTTTCTAACATCGGTCGTAGCACTTCTGCAAAAAAAGAAAGCAGGAGGCATATGATTAACACTGCTTTTAGTTACTTCTGATTTACACTTTTATTTCTCTCCTTAATTACTGAGCACTGTTCAAAATGCTGAGAACAAAGGCATTGTATTAAGCCACTGCAAATGAAAATCAGACAGCGAGCCTGTTAAAGGTCTGAAAATTTTGCCAATTTGGCCAAGCTCTTCTATTTCCAGTTCATGTGTCCATTGTTTATAACAGTTGTTGAAAAGATATATGGCCTTTCATTCCACAATGACTTATTTCTTGAATTTCCAAGTATCAGCTACGAAGTTTTATTACTATTATTATTTCAGATTAGCAGCAGACAAAGCAGAAATCTGATTTTCTCTGTTGATTGAGGCCTGTTCAGACAAGACCTCCCCAGCTTTGGACCTCAGGCTATGTTTTTCTCTGTTCATATCTATATACTGAGTTTTGGATCCCCATATGTCAAGTGAGTGCCTATTAAACTTCATTCTTCCTCTTTTCCTCTTTCTTGATTTTTCCAGTTAGTACTTTTTTCTCAGGGCATCTTGTCAAAGATGACAGCTGTTTACACAGGAGCAGGTCTCCTGCTGGCACTTGGCCATCCTTGAAATCAGTGCATCTGAATGAAAACATGACATTGTCAGTGCAATGTTGTCAGCAGAAAGCACATTGCTAGTGTGAAAAAAAAAAAAAAAAAAAAAAAAAAGTTGTGGGTTCTTTTTTTAAAAGATAGTAAAAAAGAAGTCTAATAAAAGCTTTCTATCCAACTCTATTCCTCTTAAACAAAACCTGTGCGAGCCTCTCAGTTCACTTCCTGAGTAACAAAGGCCACAGAGCTGCACAGAGATATTTCTGCCATAGGGAGCATGACAAAGCATTTGGCTTTGCAGCTCCCTGGTGCTTTAAAGCTCGCTCTACCCTATCCAGGCAGAAAATTATTCATCATTGTATGCCACTGCTGGGCTGCAGTTCAAAGGCAAAGCTCAGCATCAAACTTACGCAGACACTCTCCCATATCTACCTATACTGTTTCCTACACACAAAGAGAATTGTTTTTTGCTAGTCAGACACACCTTTAACAACAGCTGAGCAACAAAAGAAGGAAGCTGCATCTTGTTTGATAATCTAGTGCCTGCATCCCAGTTGTTCATGGCTGCCTCCCAGATGCACCATAAAATGTCTTTCCAGTCGGAGCAAGATATCTTCCATTTAAAGGCACACAATGCAAGAAGTTGTAATCTGTAAGTGTGATATACTTTTTGCAAGCTTGATAGAATAGAGACATCAGGGTAATAATAGGTAATAATGAACAGCAAAATCAGCAAGCAAGTCTCTATAGGCATATAGACTAAACTGACTGTGTGACATTTCAATTCTGAGCAAATGCCATAAACCGTAGAAAATACAGGTTTAATGAATATGTCTACATAAAAGCATAAACAAGAAAAACCTTTTTAGTGCAGTGTTTATATTTACAGCACATAAGTTACAAATTAAATTTACTCTGGGATGTGCTTCTGATACGAATGACTTTTCTTTAGAGAAATATTATCTGTAATCATCAGATCACTGAGAGCAAGAAGGATCCATTAGTGATGTTGGGGATGATGAACTGAAGTACTGTTTAGTGGGTTTTAATTATGCTAAAAGGTAAAACTGCTCAGGGAAGGGTGTAAGTCATACCTAGAGGAAACAAAATGAACTGACTTTATTTAAGCAAGTAGACATGTTTATTTCAAACAATTTTGAGCCAATTGCTTAGTACATTAATATGTTTTCAGGAACTGATCTGTTCCAGCACTCTGTATTTACATTGTTTAATACCAGTAGTCAAAACATTGAAAAACAATGGGGTTTGGCTATAAAGATTTAAAATTATGAGATTAAAAAAAACATGTGCAAGATTTTTTCATCTTGTAGCTCCAAATGTATACAAAATCTTCTCTGCAATCAGAATATTATGACTATCATTATTTTAAAAAGCAGGATTCCACAAGTGCTCACAAGCTCATACTTCAAAAAGGGTACCAGGAGTGAAATACTGACTTCATTGAAGTCAACAGAAAATATACAGTCGATTTCAAGAGGACAGCATTTCAATAGAGTGAAATTCATAATAAAATTGTAACATGTGGCACCTCTGCTGCCTGTAAATTAACATCATCTCTCTGGAAATGTGTTGTAGGCAGGAGTTTCATGTAAAACTGTTTAGGATGGAGGGAATTTACAAAGAGCCTGGGCCTGGTTTCATTACCTTGTACTCCTTTAAACTGGTAGTCATTCTATGAAAATGACTTAGTACTTTACCAGTGCCAGAGGGAGTAGACTCATGTTCCTTGTCAGGCTACAGTGAATCAGTATATTCCTCCACTACTCTGATTGAGGTGGAGACAAAACTTCTGAGTATCACAGAGGCAATAATATCCCTTGACCATCCTAGTTATAAAACAGTATGTAGTTATTATTATGAGGGAGAAGAAGAACAATAGATGTCCTGTTTCTGTCTTGAAATGTTTGCTCCACTACCCAAGGCAGAGAGTCTTGCTCCTGTAGACACACAAGGGCATGAACATCCCCTAAAGCAACTCTAACATGCAGCAACTATCTTAAAATGCTGGGATAGTGCCCCAGATAGGAATAGCTATTTCTTTAAATTTGTGTCTGAATGCGGTGACACGGACAAATCAGCAACACTGTCTTACCATCTCCTACCTGAAGGGGCCTGGTGCCCTCTGGGTCTTTATCAACAGCAGGATGGCACTTTGCATAACCTTTACTCCAGACCACATAGTCTGTTATATTTACTGACACCTTCACAACAAAATGTCGTTCCCTGCTGCTATCATTATGTAATATTTTTATGGATATGAATGTTCAGTTCCCTGTTGATATCGGCACTGTGCCTGAAGAGCAAGAATTTCATTGCTACTTACCACATTGACTGATGCTGTAGCCATGACTTCCTCCTTCTGAGATGTCACCTGTAGCTGTTATTTGGCTGACAAGCACTATAATACGCTTTGGAGTTCTTATGTTTGGCATTACAATACAGGAGCACAATTTTTGGTTCTTGTCCCTGTTTCATGCTTTAATCTTTGTTAAACCAGCTCCTGACCCGTTCCCAGCCTCGTTTCGCCACTCTGATCAATCTTCTTCCATGTTTCAGGACCTAACTCCTCCAGAAATGGTAATTACAGAACAACACCATGCATGAAACGTGACTCAGACAAAAAACAGTTATTTTGCTTGCAGAACATAGGAGGTCATCCCAGTCCAACAGTTTTACCCATATAGCTTAATAATAGACAGTCAGGAACAAACACGTGGTTTCTTAGGTTAGTGATTGCTAACATTAGTATGCTGAATGACTACTTTGGTTCAGCCCATCTCTAAAGTCTCCCTTCAAATATTTTAGTGCATTGCTCCAGTATGTTTCTAATACATTAACAGGTATTTTATTGAGGGCTATGTAAGCACAGGATTCTTACCAGGCCATTCATCCTAATGAATGTCTAAGTATTACCAAGCAATATAAAGAATAAAAATATTCTGCCTGAGATATTTACAAAACAGAGTATCCACTCCTGGGTTGCAGAGTCATCATGGCTCTAATAAGGCAATTTCCTAACTGAACATTAGGCATCATTTACAAGGCACCCACTAACTGATTCTCATTTAAGGCACCCACTAACAGAATCTCATTTAATCTCAGTTGGGAAAAAAAACATATGTTTTCCACAGAAGCTACCTTTCAGCTTCGACCTACCTTTCAGCTTAACATCTCAGTAGGCTTGGTTGTCTGTAACGTTGGATTTCTCATTATGGGTAGAATGTTTACAGCACAGATTATAATTATGAGAAGTGTGTCTCAGAGCAAATTTAATTTGTTTCCACTGCACTGTAAGAAAAAATACAGGATAAATCAAACTTTGTTTATGGTTTCAGAAAGTCATATTCATTAAATCCACACATTTGACATTTCATGTAATTTGCTCTATAAAAAAATAATTAAAAAAAAAAAAAATTGTTTAAGCCTATTTGACTGAAGGGATTTGCCTCCCACTTGTTGCTCTTCATTACAAACTCTTACCCAGGACAGCTCCTAACATTCAGAGCTGTGTCGTGCTCAAGTGCCTGCTGAATCTAAGGAAAAGGTGTTTAGCTGGAATAATACCAGGATGGTAGAAGGGCTAGGGAGCATATCTTGTTTAATAGGACTGACGTACAGGGTTTAATATTAAGACCTAATCTAATCCTGCTAATGGAAAAATTTAATATTCTGATAGGATCACTTAGTGAAATAGAATATTATAGCCTGTGTTAAGAAGAAGGGGAAAAAAGAACCTAATTTGCACATGCTTGTTAGCTCTGTATGTATTTTTCATTAGCAATCATATGATTCTAATCCTTAACCCAATACCAGTGTTTTCTTTTATTTGGTGCTTTCAGATAAGGCACCAGTAAAGCTTTTTGTAAAATAAAGGCATATTTCACTTCAACATGGTAAATTAAATGTGATATTATTTTCTTCCTGATGGCTTTGCTGGTTTAGGTGGTGCTGCAGCCTCTTACCATGCTCTGAATTAAACATATCTGACATGTGACAATATGGTAGGTTAAATGTTGCTGAATCCTAGATTGCATTTATGTTGTTACTTCTGCTATGGACACTAACCCAATTGCCTCTGAATATCCCTAAAGAATCTGACAAATCCTTGATGCATAGAAGTTCAAAGAAGTAAATCTTAACTGTTGAAGTGTTGATTGAGAACGAACGTCCAGTAGACAAGAGAGATGAGAAATGAACGGATCTTTTGCTGCCTTTACTTTGAGTCACACATGCATATAGAGAACAGATAATAGTCATATCTTCAGTGAGAAGCAACCAGTCTCAAGGTCATGTCTCTCCATTTCTGTAGGGCAACTTGTTGAGGGTTGTGGATAGGTCTCTAAAATGGCAGTTAGCAAGTATTCTTGGTTCCCAGGTGCAAAAACGCATCTCAAGCTTGGTCCATCTCAATTTGGGGATAAGACCAAGGAAAGCACATTGTTCCTGACCTTCCTGGAATGAAATGCAAATTTATTTTAGTATAGCAATAGGCAAATTCAGCCTATGGTCAACAGAAAAGGAAAATTAAAATCCCAGGGATTTCAGATGACTCTGAGGCAACTTTTTTCTGCAAAGGTGCTTGGAACAACTGCTGACCTTTAAGTGCTTCTGAAATTAAGGTAAAGACTCCAAACCTCTAATCAGTTTCCAAACCTCTGTTTATGACCAAAGAAACCCTGTTAAATTAACACCTTTGCTGTGCTCTAAACTGCTGCTTAGGCTGTGAACAACAATAATTAGATCCAAACCTGAAATCACCCTCAAGGCTATACCTCCTGACCATCTAATACTACAATACCATAATTTAAATTCTGCATCAGTCTAGACAAATTCAGGAGCTGTCTCATTTATGTTAGGTTTTCTTTCAGGCAGTTTCACCAGATAATGTCAAGATATTCAGATCTGAAACCCAGGAAATCATCCTTTATTCCTGTCAGCCAATGTTTTCATAGTTCCTTTCCCAACCTCTATTACAACAGACACAGTCTTGTAGGGTCTCCCCATATACTGCAGATTGTGTAATGAACGGTCACATCTGCTCTCAGGGAAATTCATGATACACTTGAATGTTAAGTAAAAGCAGTTTGGGATTAAGTTTACACTGATTGACAAGTAAAAAGCAGTACAACAGAATGGTTTTAGTGTGAATTAAAAGATATGGTGTAGGTAGAGACAGTGGCAGCCGTTCGGTGGAAGCATGCGTGTTGACAGCATTAATGGTTTATGGCTAGTAGAGATCTCATAAACAGGTGAAGGACAGAGCTCTAGCACATTCTTCAGTTTGATGTTTGCTGTGTAAATGGAATATGCACCTTTTACCTATGGTTAAAGTTTTCCAGGGAATGGACCCACTACCACAGAGGTAAGAATTACTCATGAACACAACCATAGTGCAATGGGATGGGAGCTTCTATTATCTGTTCCCTACTTAACATGACATAGGTACTCCCTTGTGTGGATCTTGGGAAAAGAGATTTTTAGTATTTCTTCTCTCTAATACTGCTGTAATTTTAATGAATGCCACTGGATCTAAGAATTACCAGACAGAAGTAATTAGCATCTGTCAGCATATCATGATTAAAAAAAATAGGATGGAGTGATCATTTCAGTGTTTTGGGTTTGTTTGTTTGTTTTTTCAGAGATGTCCAAATGTTTTGATTAATTTATTTTAAAACCCTTAATTTACTGAATGTTATGTCTCATAGCAAATTCCCAAGTGTTTTCTTTTCCAGATGACATGATCATGAAAATTCTATTATCCTACTTTAGGTTTACGGTTGAATGAATATTTCCTACAAAAGTACCATGAAATTCAGTTTTCAAAGGCCTTGTATCCCATTTCACTCCTATCCTAACATATCTTAATCAAGTCTTTCATGTATACAGCTATTTTGAAAATTCTATGTCATACATATTCATAAAGCAGTTATTATAGATATAGTAATTGCTGCTTTACATGCACACAGGTTTTATAAAATATTAATTGTCTATTATTCCTATTTCAGGTGGAAACACTGGAGAGATGTCTCCCTTCTGCAACATAATAAATTCATTTTCAAGTTATTTTATTGTACTCTGAAACAGACGTGTGCATTTTATTTTCATGTTAACAAATTAAGATGGCAGCAATGAACATTAGCTCAAAAAGGGCAATAGAGTCCTGCATCTGAGGAAGAGTAACCCCACTTACAAGTGCTGGTTAGAGGTTGTTCTGCTGGAAAGAAACTCCAGGGAAATGAATCTTGGAGTCCTAGAGGACAACAGGTTAGCCATGGCCAGCAATGTGTCCTCATGCCCAAGAAGGCAAATGGTATTCTGGACTGCTTTAAGAAAATTGTGGCCAGCAGTTTGAGGAAGGTTCTCCTGCCGCCCTAATGAAGTTGTCTCTGGAGTGCTGTGTCCAGTTCTGGGCTCCCCAGCTCAAGAGATACGTGGAAATGCTGGGGAGAGTCTAGTGGATGCTACAAAGATTCTGAGGGGCCTGGAGCATCTCTGTGATGAGGAAAGGCTGAGAGCCCTGGGGCTGTTTAGTCTGCAGAAGAGAAGGTAGAGGGGATTTTCTCCATGATTATCAATAACTAAAGGATGGGGTTCAAGAGGATAGGGCCAGAATCTTTTTCAATATTGCCCAGTGATAGGGCAAGGAGCAACAGGCACAAACTAGAACACAGGAGTTTCCACCTGAACGTAGGGAAAAAACTTTCCTGTGAGCATACGAGAGCCCTGGAACAGGCTGCCCAGAGGTTGTGGAATCTCCTTCTCTGGAGAGTTTTCAAATCTGCCTGGACACAATCCTGGGCAACCTGCTTCAGGTGAACCTGTTTTGGCAGGTGTTTTGGACTAGGTGTTCTCCAGAGTTCCCTTTGAAGCCTAACCACTCTGTGATTCTGCAATAAGACCATGAAAGAATTCTTAGTACACTCATGATCTTCTTCTGACATGCAAGTTCATACACCTTCTAGATTGGGTTCACTTTAAAAACTACACAGATAGTCAGGGAACCTGTACACTGAAGGACTTCACCTCACAGACTACACACAGCAGAGTGGCATCAGACATGTGGGAGCAGAAGGCAGAGCTCATTCTGAAAGAGCCTGGAAGGTAAGCTAGTAGAAGAGGAGAAAGTGGTTGTGTCTTTGCTTGGTGGTAAGTACAAGAACTTGAAAGAATAACTGGAAGGGTGAATACTCTGAGCAGATAACCGATATATTAATTATGTGCTTGATTTATTTTGAACTGTTTCAGTTTGGGTTTTGATGGGAAGTAGTTTAATCTATGGAAAATGCTTACATATATAACTCCTTTCAGCTGCACATGGGCATTCAATCCCTTGGGCTGGACTGTGGTTATTACAAAGTAAAAATTCACTGAAATGTGTATAGTGTAAGCATCATGTCACAAGCACTAACAATTTCAATCTTTTGATGCCCTCTTTTCAATCTGCACTATTTTTGAATGTATCACAGCCTTATGGTACATTCCTTGTGGAGATTCTCAGTTATTCTTAAGCAGCCCAAAAATAAACAGCCCATTGTTTCAGCATTACAAACATGAGTTTCATTAACACCAAGAAAACAACACCAGAAATAACTTTTTGTTCTTAATGTATAGTTTATAAATTCTCTGAATTAATTTAATTAAAGGAGAAACGATCTTTGACTACAATACGAATTCATAGACAAAGGTAATATATATGCTTGTATGTTTGTTTGTTTGTTTATTTTATTTTTAGTTGTAGGTCTGATATCTGAAATGAAATGCATGTTTTAATGCAAAATTTCTCAAGGTATCCTATAAGTAATATATTGAATCATTATTGATCTGCTGGTCAATAATATTAATGAAAAAAACAAAAGCTAAAGAAGTAGTTAGAAAGCTGTAGCTGAATTTGGGATTTATCAAGACCTTTTGTGTACTCAGTGCTGCTGAAATCAGGAAAACATTAGAATCATTAACCTTTCAGCTACTGTTACTTTCTTTCTTACTTATTTTCTATCTTTCTACTTACTTTTGTCATTACATCCTTGAGTCTTCGTGCAGTCCTTGGTATAGATCTCAAGTGCTGTAACTTATCAGAAGCTGACTTTTTGAGAGCAAAAGAGAACAAAATCTGAATAGTACCTTATGTTTGATTTGAATATATTTAGCTTGTGAGCTATTAAATTTATTTAGAGATAAGATCATACACTTTTATTATTAATGTGGTAACATGTTACATATTTAGCAAGCAGGGACATTTATGCATCTTAATTTTCTTCTCTTCCACACACCTCACCAAGGTTATTGGGAAGCCCTTTATACTTACTTAAAATTCCATGGGTTCAATTCAGGGGATTTTAGCCTATTCATTCTTCTGTTAATTCAAGAAATTTTCATGCATGGATTGTGCCTAACACTTAGAAGCTGCCGCAACAAAAAGCTAGATTTTGTAGGGTATTTTTAAAGTCCAAATTTTCCATTACTGTGATCTACCTAATCAGTTGTATTGATCTAGCACTTCAGCAGAATAGCTGTAGTACATTAAGTGCTCCAACATGGCCTTAAATGCTGTGCAAATTTAAGGCAATTTACATCACTGATGTATCCTTAATGGTAAAGAAATAATTCAATATGATGTTACAAAGGCTTGAAGATTTACTGTAAAATATTAAGCTTGCCTGAAAGTCTGGGAACATCACGTGTATCTTGGAAACATGAGGAAGACTCTCCAAATTCATGCCAAATGAACCTGTCAAATTACATGTCACCCACCTGAAAGTTAAATGAGAAGTTTTTCTCAGAGGGAATATGCTCGTTGATTATCTTTGTGAATACAGCTCACTTCTGTTAGCAATAAGTATGTTAATAGGTTTTTTCACTGTCATTGAGCAGCCAAATTCAAAGTGTTTAAGAGTTAACAAAACTCTGTATATTACAAACCAAAGACAAACACAAAATAGAGGAAGAAAGTCTTGAATACTGCGATAAAGTAATTCAAAGAGGACTCAGAAATTCCCCCAGCATTTATCCTTCATAATCACTGTAATCATCCAATTCTGTCTTCCCTGAACACTTTAAGTTACATCTTTGCTTATTTAGTCATGAAAACTAAATTGTAGTTAAAAAAAATAAAAAAAAAAAAAAAGAAAAAAAAAGTCCAAGCAAGCTGGGGACACTTTTTATAAAAACTTTTACATTAAATTTTCTCCAAGGTTGTTTTTTTTTTTTTTTTTTTTTAATGAGCATTTGATTGCTTGTTGCATCCGATTCAATGTTGAATTTGGTTTTGCTTCTTTGGAATATAAGCCCTGTGGTAGATTTTGTGTTTTGTTTTGTGCAGGAATAAAATATGAAACCCCTTTTAAGCCTCTGGTATGCAGTTTCATTGTGACCACACCAAATATGACTTCTCAATTCTTTGTTAGCAATGCTCCATTTTTAAAAGTTAGAAAATTCTCCTCTGTTGGAAACAAGGTAAGCACTGCAGTCTTCTTAGATTGAACTTATTTTATATTTCTATGAAAAAAAATATTTTGTCTGCCCCAGTTAGAAGCTTAATGACTGGTGGAAAACAATGTAGTAGATATTCTAATTTCTACTTAGAAAATCTGTAGCTTAGGTTTTATTAGAAATGTGGATTTTATTTATTTATTAAAAAATAAATGGTAAAAAGCATAAACATTGCCCTTTCCTCCCCAATATATTGATTCTTATGGGTTCCCTTTGAGAAAACAGCAGCTCCAAAGAAACAATGCTCAGCTAGATCACTAGTCCTGATATTTTAATGTGAGGCTTAGACTTCCTTGGTAGCTTCCTTTGATGGAGTGAAACTTGGGCAAAACTTACTCAGATTATGGAACTCTTCCCTGTGCCTTTTGCAAGCAAGTGGATGAGAGGGACATACCTCTTTGCTTTGTTTTTTTTTTTTTTTTTTTTTTTTGTGCAGAGATCAGACCGAGCAAAGCCACTTTGCAGCATATTAGAAGACCTTTTTTCCCTCTTTGGGTAAATGAGCACATTATGATCATTCAGTACTCCCCTGCCTGCTTAGAAAGGTGTTTCCCATGCTCTATACATATTTTCTCCATGTGACCTGCTGCACCTCTCTCTCCTTTTACTCTATAACTGTCCTTTGTGCCATCATTAGTGGTTTCAGGTCTTTCTTTTTACACCTGCTCAAATATCATCCAGCTCTTCCATTTACTTCTTCATTCTCTTTTTCTCTCTTTTTCAGATTTTACCCATACCTAATTGCTCTTTACCCTAGCAATGCACTCCGGATTCAAAACCAAAGAACAAATCTTGTACCTTTTTTCTTGTGCCTCAGTTGTTACTTCTTAATACTTTTCCTTTTTTTCCCATTACCATCTATGGTACAAAAATATGCCCTTCTTTAATGTTTAGCCATTCTGGTATCCTTCCTAACCAATTTGTTAACTTCAGTTTTCCTTTTCTAAATAAAAAAATATAGGATAAATAGGAGGGTGTTGTTAACAAAAACCACAACAGACAAAACCAACATAAAATACCTCCCCATTCACTTACTAATTTCCTTCTTAATATTCTAAGGCATATAAAAAATATAGATAGGAAATTAATGTATTAAGATTCTGATCATGTGTGCTAATCTATTTTTTTAATACAAGTTAATTCCCAGATGCTTCTCATAATTACCTATCATCATTTAGTGGTAGCAGAGTAGAAAGGCTTGCAAATTTTCTTGTATTCACATCCAGTTGGAACAAGGTCACAGCCCAGACCCAAGGACAACAGCTGACAGTAAAACTTTTCTTCATTCCACTTATCTATTTATTGCAAAAAAAGAATACCAACACATTTGTCTTTGTGAGAAATAACTGAAAATTTTTATTTTATTTTCCTTTAGGCCTCCAACAGGATATTTAAAACCTAGGGTTTTGCTTTTATTTTTACAATTTTTCCTTAAAGTCTGAGTGTAGTATTTTCATAGCCTTAATGACAGATGTAACTCTTGACATCATTAGAGACTTGAACCCTACAAAACAGGCTAACTATGAGAAAGTGAAATTGAAACAGAAAATAGAAGTGGATAATAAACCTGAGTGTTTTAAAATGCACAAAGGTAACAAGAATTGCTAGGATTCTAGAAAAAAAAGAAAAGGGAAGGTAAATAACCTGAGGGTTTTATTCTTGACCTAGATTCTGAAAGAGAATGAATTTTATTCTGTAACAATTTTGTCACTTTAAATAAGTGACATAAAATTAATAATTTTTTTCTGATAATTGTGTAGAGTTTTGACTTGACAGTGCTTTAAACAAATCAGCTATGCAGTTCATTAATTACTGTAAATGATCTTTCATATAACTTATTGGTATAGAGTGGAGGATATATGTTATTCTTTATATTTGGGGACGTACAAGAAGCAGACTCATCAGGATTAATGGCAGTTATGAAGGTATATATTCTACACTCCCTGTTTTAACCTGAGTGAGAAAAATGACCTAGTAATATTAGGACATCAAAAGCAAGCACCATATACATTAATGAAGAGAGTTAATATGGAAAAAAAAAAAAAAAAAAAGTGACTGCTTTTTGACCTTAAGACAACACTTAGCTTTAGTGTTTTTAGGACTTCAAACACTTCATATGGTCAGAATTCTGTCTGAAGGATTAGTTGAAATTATCAACAGACCTTCATTGTGATCAATGAGATTCTACTCCTCTGTTTCTTCTTTATAGGTGAAAATGTTTTGAGACCAGGAGAGGGATGTGCTAGGGAGTCTTCTTGAAGAACCATATAGATTCAGGAGAACATCAGTGAGAAAATGTGCAGGAAAAAAATAAGAACCAAAAGTGAGAATGAGCGATTGTCCATAGGAGAAGGGGAGAAAATAAGAGGAATAATGTGATGTATAGGAAGAAGATATGTAATAATACAGTATGAAAACTTCAAAATCAGATAAATTACTTTGAGGTAAAACAAATATTTTGGGAATTACACATTTTTTTAAGAAGTGAGTTGATCAATGTCTCATCAAACTCTTTTACTGCTACTGACCTGCTACCTTCTGAATTTTCTTTGCCAAGTCAGCTGATGACAGAAGAAATCCCCATGTCTTTACCATTTAATGGTGTCTGTATATTTCTTAGTATGCCACTTTTCTGCTGTTATTCTGCAGTTGCACCTATTCTATCACTCTGACAAGTTAAAAGCTGACTTGTGAGATGCATATCCTTTTTGATAAGAATTTACCACTTTTTATGTGATTTTTTTTGATAGTCAGAGCCACACTGCCTCACCTGAACATGGTAAGCTCATGCCTTTGCTTTCTTCAGTGCATCTTCTTTTGCATCCTTTATTGAGAGCCTTCTGCTAGGGCTGAAGTTCTCAAATCCCTTTTTACACTGTCCATTCAGTGGCAAGCATGTTGAGATGAAAGAGACAGCCTAATAACAAGGGACTACTTGTACCCAGATCGAAACTTGGGACAGCCAAAACCAAAATCTTTAAGAAGTGATAGTGGGAAGATAAAGAATAAAGCCATAAAACACCAGTGTAAAGAGAAAAAACCACAGTGGGATAAAACTAATGACCTGCAGAAATGTGACAGGGTGGAGAGATTAAATGTCACAGTCCCTGCGAGTTTCTTAAGGATATAAAAAGCAAATCCAAAATAGGCAGGTGGATGTCAGCTGAAAAAAGAGCTTAAGGGATGTGCAAAAAATGTGCTATATCTCTTCTCTTTCGATGCTATTGCAAGGAATTCAGATCAGACCACCTGAATCTTCTTGATGCTTGGAGTATGTGGCTATAAGACACCCAGAGAGAGTAATTTGGTTTAATTTAAAAATGAAATCGCCTTTCTGTTCTATATAGTGTTGCACTGATAATTGCTACATTGTCACCACAGTGCTGAAGCTTTATTTCCCGTGCTTCCTCCAGCTGTTAATCAAAACATTTCCATATGTTTTGTCAGGCATATTCCAATAAAAGCATCATGTTGAACAACGAAAGTTGAAATAGGTTTGTGGGGTCCACAGCTGATGACGCAACCTTGACTTCAAAATTACCTTGGGGAAGATGGGAACAAGAAATCAAGTAAAGAGTGAGTGAGAGAAAAGTGAAAGTCTATTTCCCTTCTCCAGGGAGGAGTTGAGACAGGATCCTCAGGTGAGGATGAGATATGGATGTCCTCTCCAGGGTGAAAACTGATCATCTCGAGTATTTTTCCCACAGTACCTGTCTAGTTTCCATCAAGACCTGCTCATTAGCTGTTCTTGCTTACAGTCCCATTAGCAGTAATTAAGCCACACTTGATCAGGTTGCAAAAATGATTGGTTCCTGAGCTTTGTGCATATATATTATTCAATAATATGTAATAGAAATGTTTATGACATCTATCATGTCATCTAGTGGGATCAAATATTATAAAATAGACACTATAAGGAAAAGGGTGAAAACCTTAATATTGTGTTGCAAAATGTCCCAAGGCATGGGGAGATGGAGAAAAGGGCAACTCACAACTGAGTGGAAACCACTTCCATAGCAGTGCTTCAGTGCAAGACAGTGAAGATGATGGTACTTGAGAAACCATGCTAAAGGAAGCCTGGGGAAGTGTAAATGAAAGATTAACAGGTTGCAAGTGAAAGGCAGGTTGTTGAATTGCAGGTAATTATTAGCATTACAAAGGTTAGGACATTTAAGGAACTGATCACCAGCATTGCAAATCCTGGACTGTCTCATACCCATTCACCTGCTAGACGGTTGTGGATTGGTGTTCTGCACGTTGACCTGACTTACTATCAATAACATACCTGTGCAGTGCTCTGCCTGTTTCCCTCACCCTTTACATAGCTACAGAAATATTGTTGCATGTCAAAAGGAATCCAGCTCTGTCTCTAAACAGCCATCTATGATGTATACTAGAAAATATGCATTGTCCAGCCTATACATCAATGACTAAGCCTCAGCTGGACAATTTTCAACTCTAGCATCAGAGTTTCAGA
>NW_008581944.1:36673-116258 GCF_000691845.1 Merops nubicus
CACAGATGATTGACTACTTGCATGGATTTAGCAAGTCCAGTATCTGCTTTAGCATTCTTTCTGAAGCTGATGTTCAAATTGTACATCCACTTTGAGTCCAAAGGTTCCAAAGAGAAAAACTTTACCTTAGCTTTGCACACTTCTCTACTATGCTTGTCAGGATTCTGAAAAAAATGTGCCTGTGTCTGCTGTTCAGACTTCAGAGGCCTGCAGGAGCTACAGCTGTCCTGCGGGACAAGAAGTGTTTAGAAGTTCATATTTTATTTGAACTCTGGAAAGTTCTCAGGTTTCTATCCATATTCTATAGCACTGTGTAACAAATGTATGTGGGATTCACAGGCTTCAGAATGGGTGAGCATTCATATACAGTGTGAGATTCCTTTCACATCTGTGATACTGGTAAGACCATAATGGATCTTCAAAGTACTTGAGCAATCAAATTATAGTAGATGTATTGTGCCTCCTTCCTGACCTTTCTCATCACACGCCTGACTTCCATTTTTCTTGCTTATGTCATCTTCTTCTGAAATCAAATTAAATGTTTGAATTTTGTGTATTACAGATTTAATTTACATGGGAATAAGCGGTATACAGCAGAAGCATTTGTCTGTGTTCTTGTGCCCATGCATGGACTGCCTCTGTGATGCTCCATCCTGAGCAGAAAATGAACAAGAAAAGGTATCTGCAATCAGTTCGGGCTCTTGCCCTTGCTCAATGTCCTTACCTAAAGCTCATGCAGATTCCTAAATTATATTCTTGAACCAGTTTTCCTACCATCATTCCACCATTGTTCTAATCAGGAAATCTTGTGATGAGCAAAGCTACACAGCATCAGAGCAGCTGAGATGAAGCTAGATACTTGATTTCAAAACCATATTCTGTTACTGACAGAGAGGCACAATACACCCTGGTTACCTCCCCAAAAAAACAGGACTATACATCATCCTCAGCCATCTAATTTCATTTCAAAAACAGACAGAAAGCTTTAACACATACAGACACCCATGAGCAAACACTACATGGAGAAACTCCACCAGCAACACACAGTGGTTACCATAAAGGGAAGTGACGGGTTCTCGTAGGTGCACAGAGACACCCATCTGCCAACCTGACAGAGAGTCACAAGGGGTTTGCTGCCTGCCAGGAGCTAAAACCCAAGCCACTGGTGAAAGGGTGCCATAACTTGTCAAGAGCACTGACTACTACCCACAGTTACTCCTCCACATGAACGATACAGCGAGACAGAAACTGAGCAGGATCAAGGAAGAGTGTCAAGCCCTGTGGGTGTAAGTGAAACACATCAGTGCCCAAGTTATATTCTCCTCCATCTTTCCAGTTAGAGAAAAGATGGCAGCCAGACATTGACAAATAATGAATGTGAATTCCTGGTTACGTGAATAGTGTTGTCACAAAGGGTTTGGGTTTTATGACAGTGATAAATTCTTTGATGACTAGAACCTGCTAGGTGGGATGGAATTCACTTCTCTCAAAGAGGTGAGGGTATCTTTGGCAGTAGGGTGGCCAACTTAAGTCAGGAGAACTTCAGACTGAAGGACTTGGGGGTGAAGTCCAAAATGGTACTGTTCATGCCTTTTCATCCAACAGGAGAATACACCAGGCCAACCAGAGCAACGAAATATGGTGGTTCTATAGTGGAACTATGGTGGTTCCTCTTACTGCCCTCCAGAGACAGCTTGGTTGCTTAATTCTTTGAAACACCTGTACAGCAATTCACACAACACGGGGAATAAACAGGAGGAACTAAAGATTTGTGTGGGGTCACTGAGCAATGGCCTCATTTCAGTGAATTGAGACCTGGTGGGGTAGATTATATGACTCTGATATTGTCATGGCCGGCTATGTACTTTTAAGGAAAGACAGGCAAGCAAGGTGAGGTGGTGGAGTTGCTCTTTATGAAAGACAGCTACTAGAATGTATTGAGCTTTCACTAAGGGAGGGTGAAGACTGTGTTGAAAGCTTACGGGTAAAAATTAAGGGATAAGATAATATGAAAGACACTGTTGTGAGTATTTGCTACAGGTTACCAGACCAGGAGAAGGAAGTCAATGAGATCTTCTCTAGACAGATAGCCTTAAGATCTTGTTCCCTGGTGCTCATGGGTGACTTTAATCACTTTGAAATTTACTAGAAAGGCCACACAGTGAGACACACACAGTCCAGGAGGTTTCTGCCGTGTGTTGATGATAACTTCCTGATGCAGGTCATGGAGAAGCCAGCACGGAGAGTTCTACTGCTGGGCCTTTTGCTAAAAAAGAATGTCTGCTTAGGGAAATAAAGGTTGGGGGCAGCCTTGGCTGTAATGACCATGAGATGGTGGAGCTCAGTACCAAATGAAGAAGGAGCAGGGTGATAAGTAGAGTTGTGACCCTGTCCTTGAGGAGAGCTAAATTTGTCCTCTTTAAAAACCTACTTGGAGGAATACAATGGGCTCTAGAATGACTCTAGAAAGCAGGGCAGCCCAAGAGAGCTGGTCGACAATCAAGCACCACTTCACTCCAAGCACTGTTTTCAGTGAAAAATCAAGTAAAGGAGACAGGAGACCTGCATGGATGAGGAAGGGACTGCTAGAAAAACTCATATGGACAAAAACCATTTTACAGTATATGGAAAAAGGTACTGGCCACTTTGGAGGATTGTCGGAACATTGTCAGGGTATGTAGGGATGCAGCAGAGAAGGCCAAGACCCTTTTTGGAATTAAAGCTGGCCAAGGATGTAAAAGACAAAAAGGGCTTCTTCAAGTACATCAGTAGCAAAAAGAAGACTAGGGAATATGTGGGCCTGCTGCTGAATGAGATGGCAACCCTGGTGACAGAGGTGGATTTACTGAATATCTTCTTTGCTTAAGTCTTTACTCCAAAGACCAGCTTTCAGGAATCGCAGTCCCTGGAGGTAAGAGGCAAGTTTGGAGGAAGGAAGATGCTTCACTGGTAGATGAAGATCATGTAGTTACTAAACATCATTACTAATTTAATATAAAAATTACTAATTGAAAGCTGCAAGTTTCAAAACCCTCCTGGACACATTCTTGTGTAACCTGCCCTAGATGAACTTCCATTGGCAGGAGAGTTGGGCAAGATGATCTGCAGAGATCCCTTCCAACCCCTGCCACTCTGTCACTCTGTGATTCTGTGAAAGACACTGTGGGTTTGTTTCCAGTCCATCCTTTCCAGCAGCAATACTCACTGTGACGGTCTCACATCGAGTTATAGTAAGGTGCCTTCTGGCACTTACAGAAATGACTGTGTTTTGACTCTCTCTTTGTTAGAAACCTCCCACCTCAGTGTATGTTTTGGCACTGATTGGTTTATGGACGCTGTGGGTTTTCTCTATTTGGTTGTTTATCACTACCCATGTGACCATGGCACACACAGCAAACTGTTGACTCTGGTACAGTTTGCAAATCAGTCCTTCACTGTAGATAAGGAGTAGATAAAAATGCAATATTTTCCATGTATATAGTCCATTGACACATTTTCCCTCCAGCCATTATGGTGTTGTTTCTTTCTGTTCTTTATAGACCATGTTTTGGGGGGTTCCTTTTGCTGGAAGCAGATGCTAATTAATCTGTAATTGAAGATTTACTGCACTGGGTTTAATCCTGCTTCTGAAGGAGCAAGGTCAATGACAACAGGCACATGTGCATGTTGACTTTTCTGTCTCTTTCCCAGTAGGTTGGTCAGTTGCCCTTATCACTAAATTTTGAATCTGTGCCTTATCAGTTTAAAGTGCACGAGAGGAAGAAGTGCCCAAAAAGTCACAAAGATGGGAAAGCTTTATGAGGTCAAGTAGCTGCATGCAGGAGAAAGCTCTGGTAGTGCTCCCACTTGGGCTTGGCCATTGGGGAAACCAGAGAACCCTGACAGCTCAGCCACATCTCACAGTGCAACAAGGAGCCCAACTGCCATGGACACATCTGCTGCCTGCTGGAATGACTCCTTTTTCTCCATGCAAAGACAATGAACCAACCATTTCTCCAAAAAGCCTGAACTTTGTAAGGTGAAGAAAGACAGTAAGGGCATTAATGTACCCAGAAGTATTATTTACCATAACTGAGAGACCACATTTTTCTTTCTGTGCCTTAGAAACATTTGGAACTCTACTTTTTGTCATGGTCCTGGGGTTAATCATAGACTTCAATGGCTGGGATTGGCCTCACAATGGCAGAACCTCTACCTGCACCATCTCCTGCCAATGGCCCAGGGGATGTGTCTTAGCTCAATCTGGGGCCTTTAGTTCCTTCCTAGGCCATGTTGTAGTTGTGTCCATCCTTGCCCCTGTCTCCTGGGTGGGCCTGGGACCTGCACTGCAGAGAGCTGCTCTGCTGGATGGAGTCTTCAGATCTAGGTCAGAGCTTGTCATTCAGAACTCCAGGCAGAGCACAGCAGAACTACACTATTCTGTTCCCTGAGCTCACCATGAGTTGAATAACAATGAGACTGTTACTTGCCTGAAATGTCAGGGGGTTTTCTACTCTAAACACACTTTCAAGGGCATGGAACACAAAGGTTACAAGTGGAAACCAAATTTTATTTTATGCTATTTTATCTTACATTTGTTTTCTGAATCTATTTCAGAGTCAATGCTCACAAACATTAACAGGATGTGCATGTGAAGCCAGAATCAGGCTGATGTGTTGTTCTTTAGTTTAACCTGAAAAAAAACAAGCTGCAGAAAGTAGCAGCAGGAGTACAGGCCAAGACAGAACATGAAGAATGAGGATAAGGACTGGCCACACACAAAAGAAAGGAGGAGGAGAAGGAGGAGTAGTGTGTGGCACCGTGGGGTGTTTTCCAATGTATGACATGTATCGATTGCAAACACAATATTTTTCCTTCCAAAACTTGTTCCACCTCTGTGCTCCTTGGCCAGGGATGGATGAAAAAACACTCTCATGCCTGCCCAGAGCTTGTATTATAAAGAGAGGTAGAAAGTGGCAGCTCCTGACAAGGCAGCGAGTGTAGAGCGTTTCCAAGCAGAGGCTGTTTTATGCAAGCAAGGATCTCCCTGGGGAAATGGAGGCAAGGCAAAAGCAGAGCTCTCTCCCACTGTGAGTTTGCACTGGGCAAGAGAGCCCAAGAGAGCCAGGGCACAAGTGGTGTCCTGGAGGTACCAGAGCAGCAGCCAAGGGCAGAGCTGAAAGGGCCCAGAGGCACTCTGAGAAGGGGCTGTGGTCAATGCTGCAGAGGAAAAGGAGCAACCCTTGAGGAACCCAGGAAGCCTCTCCATCCCTGACAGTCTAGAAAACTTCCCTCTCCCAAATGAAAGGCATGAGGGCCACTGTCATGGAGTATGAGCAGTAGGCACCTGGTCAAAGTGGCCCAAAG
Source organism: Merops nubicus (assembly GCF_000691845.1). NCBI lineage: Eukaryota > Metazoa > Chordata > Aves > Coraciiformes > Meropidae > Merops > Merops nubicus. The sequence goes on from NW_008581944.1 coordinate 42,020, forward strand.
GAGGCCTGGCAAGGGGCCATGCTCCATGCTGCAAAGGAAGGCAAAAAAACCTCCAGAGACTCTTGCTAGCCCCTTGAGGGGCAGAAATAAAGCCTTCCTCTCCCCATCTGCAGGGCATGAGAAGCCATCTTCATGGTGCACGAGCAGGGGGCAGTGACCCAGCCAAAAGAGAGCAGGGAAGCCTTCCCCTGACAAATGGTCCTGCTCAGTGCTGCAGAAGTCAAAAAACTCCTGGGCCCCAGCATCAATCTGCCCCAGCTGCTCCCTGAGCACGCAAGCAGGACTTGCCCCTGCTCCCTCAGCATGGGCACACCTCCCAGGAGATGCCCAAGCCCTGTTCTGCCTCATCTTAGAGCCACCTCTGGAACTTCACAGAGTAGCCAAATGCTTGCAGTCTGATTAACCTTCCCTTGCCTGGCAGGACATCAGTGAATGCTCCAAGGCACTGGGACCCCTGACTATATCTCTATATCTCTTTTCTTATGGGTGCTGTTCCTGGCTCCACAGGGGATGAGGATGGTGAGCTCTGCAGTGTTCCTCAGGAAGGTATTCACTTGGTCTTGTCACTGGTCTCCAGCTGAAAAAGCCTGACAGCCTCAAGAAACTCCAGAGCTTGGTGGTTCTTCTCATCTCCAGCAGCCTTGTCCAGCCTTTGGTCTTCTTCCCTCAATCCCCACCAAATAATACCACCAGCTCCTCAAGGACTTCCCCTGAGATGTGGTCGGGCTGTCCCTGGGCCAGCTCTGGCAGCAGGAGATGGGAGGATGTTCCCTGTTTCCTGCCCCGGGGCACTGCTGCATTGCCAGGTGGGTGGCTCTGTGAAATCAGGGTGAAGGGGCCCTGCCCACTATTGTCCTGCCCACTGTAGCCCTGCCCACTGCCACTGCACCCAGCTTCCTTCTTAGGAATGTCTCTAGGGAGCTGGCCCTGAGGCAGTTCCTTGTGCCCAGGGTCTGTCCCTGCCCTTGATGGTCATCCCTAGGCAGAGCTGTTGGGGTGTCCCTGATGCCCTCTCTGCCACTTCTCTCCAAAGAAGAGACCTTGTGCTGTTACTCTTCTCTCAGGCCAAGACAGAAACCGACCCTGCAGTGCAAACTGTCTCATTAACCATCCCCTTTCTGTGCCAAAGCTAACAACCGTGAGGCCCTGCAGTAAGGAGGACCAGGGACTTGATCTGTCTGGACACAAGCACTTCCCCTGGGTATAGCAGGGGATTATTTCAGCAGCCACAGCCTGGAGGAAAGCCAAAGTGTAGCCAGAGCCACAGGCTGAGATGGACAGTGCCAACAGACCACCATGGAAGTATTACCAGCTTTGAGAACACAATGAGTCGAGGTGGAAAGGTTGGTCATTTTCAGACCTAGAACCTTTGTGTTTGAATCCAAAGCACAGCAAGGAAATGATGACTCTTCCAAACTGTAAAAATAGTCCATTGCTGCTATGACCATCACATCTTCTTGTTCCACTGAAACCAAGACGTGCAGTTCTGCTAAACACACCCATTGGCCGTGCTCATATGGGATACAAAATGCGCTTCAGTGTTTGCAACTTCCAGAGCTCATTTGTCTCTTTGACCTCTATGAGAGTTATTTGGCTATCTCAGTTTTTGAGAGGATGTTCAGGTCTTATATAAAACCTGTCAAATCTCTTTTCCCTTTAGGATTTAGTGGTTTGAGTACTGAAGGGTTAAGAAAAGTAGTGTTATTGTCCCGTTGTATGTTGGTACCAAAACTAGTATGGAGCTTCAGAAAGTGTAAATAAGAACATTCATACAATTTGGTTGTGGTGATGCTGGAGGTGAAAGAAAAGGGTTTGATTCCCTCAGTATGAGCTCTGCAGAGACATAGAAAATGTGCAAGAGTTGCTCATCATTCCCTACCAAAGCACCAAGGGACATTTACTACTACACTGTCAGGGGAGTTTTGGACTTGACAGAAGGAAAAATTTCTTTACTGAGAGGGTGGTCAGACCCTGGAACAGGCTTCCTGGAGAGGCAGTCAATACCCCAAGCCTGTCAGTATTTAAGAGTCATTTGGACAATGCCCTTAACATCACACTTGAACTTCTTGTCAGCCCTGAAATGGACAGGTGCTGGACTAGATAATTATTGTAGGTCCCTTCCAGCTGAACTGTTCTGTTCTATTCTGTTCTGTTCTAAAATTCCTGGAGATACTCACAAAGACAGTTTGCTACAAGCTGTGGTACATCTTCACATTCCTGAAAGCTGGATCTTGTACAATGTTCTGGAGGAAGGACTTGCAGAATTCAGGTTGAACTATACTTTCTTTTTAAAGGTCCATTGCAACATTCAGCCAATTTGCCAGGCTTGGGCTCCTCAGCAAACCACCTTACATTGCCAGGTGAAGTGCTGGGGTCTAAAGCCCAGGCCTTGAATCAGGTCCACAACCAGGCAGGAAAGAACTTCCTCTTGCTTTTCTCTCAAAGTGAGGCCAACTTTGGGTGAAAAACAAGTAGGAAATAACTACCAGGTGCCCTGCCTTTAGAATTAACATGAGATGTCCTGCCTCTAAAGTTAACAGTATAAAGGCTGACTCTGCTTGTGGTGAGTGTCTGTGTAGTGGAGTGGCTATGTAGGCTTTCCAGTTATGGAAAAGGATTTGCATCAGTTTTTTCCTGGGTTTGATTAACTTCCTTACTGGCATCACCCATAAACCAAACTTAGGAAAAGACCCTTTTATAACTTACTTTGCCTTTCATGGAAAAGCTGTCAATGTTTTCCAATCACAAGTGCAGGCCAATGTTTTGAAATTCTCATCTCATCTTGTTAATAGGACCCAGACACCTTTTACAAAAGTTCAGTACATAACCTCTAGCAGTTAAGTCTATCTGTTCATATCCAAGTTTTTCCAGTGAGGGCTGAGAAAGGTTTCATTCTTTTCTGTTTCTCCTAAATGGAAATTTAGGTCAGCTCTAAATATAAACTACTTTCATGCTTTTCTTGCTTCTGTTTATATGTGCTTGGTTTATTTTACGTATTCCATTTTCCGTGTTATCTTAATCTGGTATGATGCCTTTGTTTCTATGTTGCTATGTACAACTTTTTTTTCCTCATAATTGCACTGCCTGATTTGCTAAAATTCATGTGTAAACTATTAGTTTTTGCCATGTTACGTGCACCTGCCAATGGGTAAAAACACAAGATAACTCCATAACTTTTAAATTACATAGCTTCTTTGGTGAAAGAACTATTTTCAGAGAGGCTGCAGCCACAGCAAGCAATTTTGGTATGCAGGTAGTGACTCACCTCTTACTGCTGTCACTAGAAACTCTTCTTTCTTATATTTGTTCCCTTCTAGAGCTAAGAGCAGGCTGCTGCCAGAGGTTTTACCACTCTCCCAGTTATTTGCTCTGCATTTTCATCATAATCTAAATCTGGCTAAACAGGATCTGGTGTCTCCAATGAGAAATGTTTGCAGAAGAAGGAAATGGGAGTGTAGATCACTGTTCCCACTTACCATTTATGCTTTTGACATTCCATCTCCCATTCATGACCTGGCTGATTAATTTTTCTGGACAGATTGCTGTATCTAAGCAGATATCAGCAGAAGGTCATGTGTGGGTAGAATCTGCCTGCAGAGATAACTCAAGATTAGGGATTTATACAAGATCTTTATATTGCAGGCTGCCTCTTACAACAGTTCTTTTATAATATAAAAATCACCTGCAACATACCTGGTGCCTGCTGCTATAAACTAATATAAAACATCACTTATTAAGAGGACAAGGTTATGCTAGGAGTAAACTGTCATCATACTTGCAGAGACTATTCCTTGAGTGTTTTCACCTACAGATTTGATTCCTTTGAGGTAGTATTTACCCTAACGTAAGAAATGGCCAATTTAAAGAACTAACATAATCTCATTCTCACATTTCCTTCATAATAAGATTTCATCAAGTTTCTTCCTTCTCCCAAAAAGAAAATATCTTTTTTTTACCTATATGACAAAAATATCCAAAACAACAATAGCCCCTCTCCCCCACTAACAGCTGGAGATGATTGCTTGTTTTCCAGACATTGAACATGGTAAACTGAGCATTGAAAATTAAGCACATTGCAATTGCTGGTAGTAACTGAATGGTTTCTCTACTCCCCACATTACTCTTTAAAATGAATAGAAAATGTGATTGTAATGGATATTTTCTTGCTTCAGTGACCTAGGTAACAATATCAAGCTCAGATTGCCTAATGCAACTAGTCCCTGGATATTATAAATGCTGTAAGTTGTTGGAGTAATTTCTTCTGCTGAAAAGCTCAGATTTGCTCATACAGACACACATAGAAGCTTAGCAAGTGCATGAAGTTATGTGCACAGGAAATTTTTTGAAAAGTGTTCCCCATAAGATGGGGAAAAAAAGGACACTCAGAAAGAGCTAAATATTTCTTCCTCGCATGTATGACCACAGAGTACCTAAATATTCCTGTATGATTTGAGATGGTTTAGTGTAACAAAAAGATCTGCTTGGAATAAGAACATCTACTAAAAGCCCCAAGCACTGTGCACAGCCTACTGAAGGCAGAATGTTCTGTAACTCTCTACATATACTGCATGTTGTTGATTGGCAAATCAATCTAACACATAGGTAACAAAATGAAAAATTCTAGAGAACCATCTTCCTCTGAATATCTTCCTGTACCCTACTGATCTAAACTTAAGTATTTTAACATGTAGCTCAGTCTCATCCTGGGATCCAAGTCCCAGCCCTGGCTCTGATCTACTGTGGCAGCCTCTCAGAACACTTCTGTCTGCCCAGAGATGCGTGACAGCTGCATCAGTGGGCATACTAGATGGAGCAACACCTGACAGATGAGGAATTTCAGAGATGATGCCAAGGAACTCAAACAGCTTAATCTAATATTCATGAGAAAAATCCCCAGTGGCTGGTAAAATGAAACATGACAAAAGCAACCCCTCTACCTTTAGCAGAGTTCACAAATGCTAGCAGATGGGAAATACCAGTGAGAGATTTATAATGTCAAGAACAGATCTTACTTGAATTGCTATCCTTTTTTCTCTGCTACCAGCACCTCTACCCCTCTGCCACAACTGTAAAGTCTTAGGAGGTGAACTGTCCATTAATGTGTGTTTTCACAGAAACTCTTTCATACCTCTTGGGATCCCTTGTGTCAGTGGACTGGAAACTATGTATAAAGTGGCATGCATTAGGAAAACTCAGTGATGTTTTTTCACACAGATGAAGCTAGTATATAAAAAGCAGTGCTCAAAATTCCTGAGTGTAAGGACATAAATGTATTTATGTGTTTCCCAGATCTGACACTTTGTCACAAACACAGATTTCTCTAAGCTGTTGTGGACAAAGAGATACAAGGTCTTATAAATAATATTTACAGGGTTTAATCCCATGTTCACAGACTCTTTCTTTGATGCACTCTGGTCATCTTCTGTTGTCTATCATTGTGTTCACATGCCAGGTTAATTTTTCTGAAGAATGCTAAACCTGTGTTACGGAGACCACATTTGTAAGATATCCTTGTTTGGTTTTGCATTAAAATGGCTCATACAAATTCGAGAAAAATGAGAATCTGTATCACATAATTGCGAAAATTTGAAAAAACAACAAAAAAAAAAGTTCTTAAATAAAGGCATGAAATATGATCATTAAACTAATTTCAGTGGTGGTGCTGATGGTTTTTTAAAAAAATTCTGCAGACAGGCCAAATTAATTACATTTTAAGGTTGTTCAACAGACATCAGTTGAAAAGGTTACTTTAATACCATATTCTGAAATACCTCTCCCAAACCTACAGGAAGATTTAAGATGTGTCACTTTTTGGACTTTAAGACAGAAACAATGTTTCTGTGAGGAAGAGGATGGATCATAACTCTCACCTGTATCCATTTTTCACACACCACATTCAATGCTTGGAGCTTTTACTGAGTGATATCCCATATTATTCTGTATTTGCCATGAGGAACTTTGAGATAAAAATAAAGATAGACAGCTAATGACTACAGATGTTAACTTCTTTCCTACTGAAACTTGGTTTTAATTAAAACAAAAACAAACAAACAAACAAACCCCCCAAAAAAAAACCAACAAACAATTTTGAATTCTTCAACTTTCCCTCCTCCATTCTCTGTATCACTGTTATAGAGTATTTTAATATATAATTTGGTATTATTTAAAAGCAATTGTTATATATTGTATACCTTATTATTTTAAATAATCAAAACATTTGGTTTCAATTTTCTTTATAATTAACTCTGTAAATTTGAAACCTATTTGCAAAACTCTTGATGTTCTGAAATACTGTTGGTGAGATCATAATGATGTGGAATTAAAATATAGGAAGATAATTATTTTATCTGAAATGTAAGAAGTGATTCAGATGCTTGCAAGGAGCTGCTAGGTATGACAATTCATCTGGAAGAGATTTGAATCCTATCTGATTCCAGGATACGTGGAACATCTCAAATATCTTTTTGCATCAGCATTTAACTAAATGACTTGCATCCTTAAATTGCACATACAGTTATTTATGATACAAATAACAATTTGTTGGGCTACCAGGACAAACATCTCATTTTCTGTTTATATGAGTACTCATAGATTACCTGGAAGAAAGAAATAGGGCTTCCTATAAGTAAAATTCTCTTATATCATTTCATGACACTTTTTAAGCTCAGAGCTTTTTTTTTGTGGTTCAGTAAGTATTCTCAAAGCAAATTTAATCTTACTCAAAACACAGCAAGGAGATGTTCCTTTTTAATTCACTGTCTACATTAAGACCAATTCAAATAGCTACTCGCGGACACAACAGAATGCATGTGTCTGTGTTTGCATTTGTACGTATTCCACCCAGCCTGTCAAAATATTTACTTTGGTTCCAATACATATCCATCCACCTTTGCATCAGTTTAAATGGAACTAATTGTAGGTTGTCACAGAAAAGGTCTTTCCATTCATTGTGCCTCTTCACATGTTCATGTGGAGGTCCTCTTGTGGATGATGTGACTGTGCATATAGTTAGACACAGCAGTTCCTTGTTCTAACTGAAAATTAACTCTTTGGACTAGTTTTCTGACTGAAAATTAGTTGCAATGCAGTTGCACAGAAGTAAATGCAAACTCAAAGGAAAAAAAAAAGAAAACAAAATGTATTGTATGTCCTTAATCAGCAGCTGCAAAGGAAATAAACAATTCTAACCTCTGATAATTTCTCAGATGTTTCAATATTTTTTTGTTTTGTTTTGTTTTGTTTTGTCTTGATTCAGATAATTGGAAAATCACAGAATCAGAGAATGGTAGGGGTTCGAAGGGACCTCTGGAGATCACCTTATCCAAGCCCCCTGCTAAAGCAGGGTCACCCAGAGCAGGGTGCTCAGGATCATGTCCAGTTGGGTTTAAACTCTTTCCAGATAAGAAGTTCTTACAATCTTTGTGGGCAGCCTCTTCCAGAGCTCTGGAACTCTCACAATAAAGAAGTTTTTCTTCTTGTTCAAATGGAACCTCCTGTGTTCCAGTTTGTGCCAGTTGCTCCTTGACATTAATTGAGCATGAAGAAGTTCCCCTCTCAGTCTTCTCTTCTGTAAGCTAAACAGCCCCAGGGCTCTCAGCCTTTCCTTGTCAGAAAGATGCTCCAGTCCCCTCACCATCTTTGTAGCCTCCACTGGACTCTCTCCACTAGTTCCCTGTCTCTCTTGAACTGGATACAAAATAAATGAAGAAAGAAATAAACTCAAACACAAAACTGCAGTCAGAAAACCAAAGATTAGCAATTTGCTCCTGTTTAAACATTTGCTGCTTCTCTAGATTTTCTTCAGACTGAACCAGCTATGTTTTTAATGACCTACTCTACATTTTAAAAAACCTGCTCTGCAGGCACTAAACACTGAAGTGGCCCTTCATCTTCTTTTTCTTTTACCTGTCAAATGAAGAGCCAAAGGATTATTTTATAGCTTTCCCTGGATTCTGGTTAACAACTTTATCAGTTTGGAATCTCTGAGTAGCGATAGATATAGGCGGTGATTTTGCTTTGTTGATTCTCACTTGATTAATGTGTCTTTCTTCTGCTTAAAAATATTTGTCTTTTATAATCTCCAAACAAGAAGTCCTGAATGTCCATCTGCATTTGGTTTTCATCAGCATTTTCAGCAATTAGAATTCCCATGACTTAGTCTGTCTGTGTGTTATTATGGAGAGGCAACAAAGGGCCACACCCTGTGTGAATGGAGGACAAAACCTGAGGCATGAAGCCTTCTCTGTGTTTCAACTGATCTGGGATAAAATACTTTTATTTGGGATTGCCTGCTGAATATATACAGGTGATGAAGTGGAATTTTCAAATAAGATGGAGAAGGTGAAGGTAAACAGACTTTTTGATTGCACTTTTCCACGCAGTATTACAAATTGTTGTTTAATGGATCAGCAAAGGCATGTAAAAATCAGCATTTAGTTCTAGCTAGAATAGACAATGGTGATGTCTCACATACCTGTGAGCACAGGGATCACAACATCTGCTGTGCAGTTGCATTGTAGTGAGCACTCAGGGCTCCATCTGGAAGCACACAAAAAGTTTTCTGAGCATCTTCAACCTTAGGGTTCAAGATCACTTTTTGCTCCCAGGCATGGAGTTAGAAGAATAGGATGAGTCCCAGAGGCAGCAAATGACTTTTTCATAAGTGGTGTTTTCATTACACCTTACTGACTTGAGTAATAATTAAAAAAAGTTAAAACATGCAGTTTCTTCCAGCTCAGTCCTATAAAATCATCACAAGTTCACAAAGACAATAAAAAATGCAGGAATTGCTTTTTTATATTGGAGGTTAGGGAAATGTGAGTAATGCCTTTTTTTTTTTTTTTAATTTATAGATCAAGGAAGAGACGAAAATGCACAAATAAACACAGCTAAAGTTAGCAAAGGTTATTAAAAATTTATACCCTGTGACAATGCTTTTAATACTGTAGCCATCTGTGCTTGTGAACCTAAGAGTTTATGCAGATTTCAGCAGTTTTAAGAAATAGGACTACTTTTATGTGTTTCAAAACATAAAAAAAAAAAAAATAAAAAAATACTCAAGTCATCAACAATTAAAAAAAAATAAAAAATTGAAAACCCAGACCTGAGGAATTTAGAATTAACATAACTGAAATAATTAATGTAGGTTTCACATGAGACACACATCAAGAGCATTATCATAATAAAGTCTTATAAGCTCTGAAAAGATTGGAGATATCTATTTAAGATCATTTACATAAATATTCCATTTTCTTTGCTCTTCATTAATTTATTTAATGGCAATATTGACGTGAAATTCTGACAAAACCCCTGATTAATACATATGTACATGCAGACTCTTTTGACATAGTGGGACACATTTTCTAATAAGGGCTCACACTGTCACAGAAGATGTATAAAGTAATTTTTTAGATGCATTTGGAGTTAGGTTTTGTAGTGTTCATATACTGGTTTTGCATGAATTTCCAAAAGTAGAAAAACATGCATCAAATTGTTTTTTTTAGCTTATCAGAAGTCAACCTGACTAAGCCTCTGAAGGAAACACAGTATTTTAGGCACTGGGTTGATGTGCTGTTTAAATATTTAACTCCTTTCCACAAGTCCTCACTTTCCAGTCCCAAGGTAGTCCAGTAGGTAATTGACCTCTATAAAAACACCATGAGCCACGCTTAGAGTCCTAACTGCAATTATATTAATAAAGATTCAGAGGAGAATAGATTAGGTAGGTGGGTCCCTTGCTAACCAACAGAGATACATCACCTTTGTTTCTGGGCAACCATTTCACTGCAATCCCTCTCATCTACGACAGCTATTACATTTCTCTGTGCATCCCAGCAGAGCACATCAGTGCTCATCACTTTGTTTGTCACAGCTCCTTTTTACAGTAGCATATGAAGGCCTCCTTTTTTTTTCAGACATTGTTGCTCTTTTAATCTATGCCTGGCCCACAAAGCTCCCTCTCATTTAATTCTGCATTTTGTGAGGCATTCCCAGCAAGAAAATGTCAAAGTGTTTTTCAAATATTTTTTGGATCTTTGGATTTAGAATGCATCTAATGGCACCTGAAAAGCTAGCAGCAGGCCATTAAAGTGCTATTGGTTTAGACCTAGATACATAAGGGGATGTCAGGAGCTCGTATGCCTCCATAGGGGTTTAACATTAAGGTCCCACAGGTACACACAGCAACTGCAGCCAGCAGTTTGTATTCCCACTGCTGGGTATTCACAAGGCCATTTACTTCTCACTGGCAGCACTGAGCAAATAAACTCTGGCTCCTACCCAAATCCCATCAGGAGCCACTAAACAGCAAATTCCTGACTTCTACGGTTGCTGCAGGCTGGTGCTCTCAACACACCCTGAGCATACCCACACCATGCACTGGAGGAGGTGGGATCCTCCTTTTCCCCACTCTGCTTACACTTAACCTCATAGTCAAGTTCTCGCACAGCATTTAAGATCAACAGCCTAATTTGCCTCACACCAGAATGTGAGTCTGTGTTTCCTGTTTTCCAGCTGTTTGCTTTAACTTAGGGGGGCAGTAGGCTGGAAAAGAGCAGAGTTTTGCTCAATTTGTAGCTGAAATTTGGATGGTGTCAGGATTTTGATAGCATAGAAGAAGTAATGCAAATGTACCATGCTGAAAACATATACGTCCACTGTCTTCACACAGATCTTTTATATCCCTTCTTCAGAAAGGGACAAAACTGCCTCCGTTTGTCTTCCCACCATCTTGCTAATGATGCAGCATGCCTGTGATCATCACTTTCCCTGATGCCTCCACAGCACTTACTGTTAACAATGAAGAATAGATTTATTCTTTTTAACTGTCACTTGATACCCAGTAGCTTGCGGTTGCTTCATGGTTTTCTTATGTTGTTACTAGGTTGTTTGCATTTTTGTCAAACTTCTCTACCCTTTTACAACTCAATTATTTTGCCTCCAAGCATTACACAGCTGCTACATGAAGATGCCTCCTTTGGTTATCTGTATATATTAACAGACATAGTAGGTAAAAAAATAAATTAATTAAAAACCTAGAAATGGGAACAGTTGTGAATACTCAACAGATTAAGATGGAAGGAGTAGAAATTCATCATCAATAAGCAGTGTAAAGCTAGAATAGGAAGACACCTTAGACAAACAGCAAAAATTACTTAAAAAAAAACATTCACAGATGACATAGGGCTGATACTCCACATTTGCTGGCTGGACACCTCCTGAGCCCTCTCATGACTGTCTTATACAGGAGCCCAGACTTTTGTATCTGTTGTGCTCAATTTCTAGAGGGGATGATTCTTTTCCCCTTGAGGCTTGCTCCACCTTCAGTACCCTGTATTTTTTTTCCCCAGACCATACACTACTGTAGCCCCAGTTATACAGTGTTCAGTTTTGTTTCTCTAAGAAATAAAACCTATTACTATGTGCCAGGATAGTGTCAAGTGTGTCCTAACAAGGATCAAGTGCAGACGTTAAAGATTTATATAAAAAAAAAGTGTTTGTGTTGTATACTGACCCACTAACGTATATACATGCTCAGGAGACCAAGTGTCAGAGTTAAGCACTGTAGGGACTACACTTCATTGAATTTTCTTAGCTTCCTTCTGTCTAAGGGACAGAGTTGTGAACAGTCTGAGAGAAACAGAAACCTTTTCTTCTACTATCATCAGCCTACAAAAATCTGTAGGCTTCTTTGAGTTTTATTTTTTGGGACTCAATATTGTTTAGAAGAGCTTAACTACTTAATTCAGGATTGTGAAATTAAGCAAACAGTAAAACTACTGGGACTTATAAAGGAGAATATGTCCCTGCAACTACTGCTGATGCAAGAAGTTATCCAGGCACATATTGTACATATTTTGGTTGCTGAACTAAAGCTTAGAGGAGAAAGCAGAAATATATCTGTGACCTATATTAAAGTCTCCTCAAATATACAAGTAAAGTTGTGGATTTTCTGCCCTGAAAGGATATTTCCATATAACAAGGAACAAATATTAATAATATGTTGTCTGTTTCAGAAGGGACATATCCAATCCTCTAAATTAATTTAATTCTCTTGAGGTTTACAGTGCATTAGAGCATTGTATTACTATTGATTTCTTTTTTCAACCTGACTTAGATCAGGACCTGTAGTTTTCAGGTGTGATTGTACTAATGTGACTGTGCTAAGTACCTCTTTTTACAAGAAGATATAGGTCAATTTTTTTGATATCTTAACATAGCTATACTGCCTGTAGTGTTGTGCAGATGTCTTTTGTAGCTCTAAATACATTGGTTCAAGTAAGGAATGGGTGTAGATCATCCTGAGCAGGTTAAATCGACTGGCATCTTGGAAGAGGTATAGATCACAGCTCAACTCCATCTTCTTACTCAGGGTGGGAAGGCAGCATCATTTACAACTCAGGCAGCACCTATGAAACAGTCCCTAATGGGATCAAAGTCCCTTGTCCTTTTCTTCTACCTTCTCTTTTCAGTTAATTATACTAAAACAGATATATGGATTAGAGTGAATCTTTATTGTGGCCATATTAAAGAAAATATCTGATTCTTTGTGATGTAAAAGGGACATGAATTGTTTATTAGCTTACAACCAAAATGTGCCTGATTTAAGGAAATAATGAAAATATTGGTTTTGTGTGATAAGGCAGTGAATAAACATGTTTGCTGGCTTTGTCCCTTCACCTAACCACCGATAGATGGTGGCAAAACTCCTTCCTTATAGTTGTCATAGGCTTGTGATTTATCAAGACGATGTATCACTGCTTCCTCAAACACTTTTCACCCTCATTCTGTGTTTTGCATATCATAAAATCTTTCCCTCCCTAATACTAATCTCATCTTTTCCAGTTTTTCTTAGCAGAAACTGTGGGAAGTTTCAACTTTATTTTAATCTTCTTTGCTTGTAATGCTCTACCTTCATCTCTTTCTCAAGCAAAGCAGGGAAAAGGATGTAGTGATTTTTTAGAATTCCCCATGTCTGAAACCTGTGGGACATTAATAATTTTAACCGCTGATGTAGACATGAGGTGAAAGTTTTGTGTCTTTAAAGTAAATCTAAAAGGTAAACAGCAGGTTAGCCAAAAGACACAATGATATTTAGGGATCAAGAACACAGATTCTTTAGACTAAATACAGAGGGAGTCAGGATGGGTTTTCTGAGTATATGTGGGCCTTTAAATTAAAAAAAAAAAGAAAGAAATCTTCTTGGACAATAACTGCTGCCTTTTAAAAATAAAGCATTTTGAATAAGTCAACTGATCAGAAGCTCATGTAGGAGTACCTTTGCATCACACAGCTTTCTTTTCTTCTTATTGATGTTTTTTCACTACAGTATGGACAGGTCATTAATGACTGATGCTGGCATTACCAGCTACCCTCTTATATTGTGATTCAGTTGTATCAGGTTATTGTAACTGTCATGTGAAACTTTATTATAGAAGATTTTTTTTTAATAGAAAAACAGACCTGTTTCACAAAAAAAACCAAGCAAACAAGAAAAAAAAAAATAAAAACAAACCAAAGCAAAACAAAACAAAACAAAAAAACTAACTAAACCAAAACTGAAAATGAACAGGTCTTCTGGAAAAAAAGAAAAAGTTGTTCTACAGAATGCCTGTGAATTTGATTTCTGATCAGACTGACTCCTTTGTCTTGTACAGTGTGTTCATGTATCACTGTTTTACAGCCATCTGTTTGGAATATACCCATTTACATTTTTTAGATTAGTCTTTTGTAATCTATCTCCATTTACATCTAAGCATGTTTTAATTTTGTGGGACTAACACAGTGCAAAATAACAGAAAATTACTCTTTACTACAAAACTATGGCAGTTGTTCAGTAAGTAATATTTAGAGACAAGTGTTTTGATTTATTCTACACTCTCAGTGGCTAGGCAGATTTTCCATATTTTTGTTAAACCAAGAAAGAACAACACTAAAGATGTGGGAATAAATATTTGAAATACTTAGTCAAATACAACAATTGGAATGGAGAATTACAGAAACAACAGTCATGGCTTGATAATGTCTGTGGAACATGTCTTATAAGGAGCAACTAAGGGAACTGGGAATGTTTAGTCTGGAGAAGATGAGGCTAAGGGGAGACCTTATTGCTCTCTACAGTTACCAGAAAGGAGATTATAGTGAGGTGGGGATTGGTGTCTTCTCCCAGGTAATGATAGGACAAGAGGAAAGGAGCTTAAAATACACCAAGAAAGGTTTAGATTGGGTATTAGGAAGAATTTCTTTACTGAAAGAGTGGTGAAGTATTGGAACAGGCTGCCCAGGGAGTCACCATCCCTGGAGCTGTTCAAAAAACATGTAGACAAGGCACTTCAGGACATGGTTTAGTGGTCATGATCACGTCGAGTTGATGGTTGGACTTGATGATCTTAGAGGTTTTCTCCAACTTTAATGTTTCTCTGATTCTAAAAATATATTCCATTGAAATGGTAACATCATAAATGCCATAGGGCCCTCGTACAAACCTAACTCTCAAATTTCTCCAGTCTGGATGCCAGTCATGGAGTTCTGGAGTCATCTTTTGAGAAGAGATGCACTCTCAAGTGCAGGCCCTGAGGGTCAGCAGGCATATGCACCATACATTTTTTTTAATGAGTCCCTAGTAGCATAGTCCTTATGTAAATCTTCAAAAGACTGCTCTGTTGGACACTATCCTGTTAAAGGAAAATGCAGAGTGAGAAGCCTTTCATGCTAATAAAACCTTTTGCTGGTAAAGAAAAATGCCGTTGGGGGTGTATAGGAATGAACCAGGTGGAGGTTTATGGCCTTGTTAAAATCCAGAGATTTTTAAACTCAAAGTTGGTCTAAAACTTTCTCCTGATGCTAAACAAACAAACAGAAAACCAAAAACCAAACAAAACAAGAAAGAAGTGTGGAGAAAGTCATCACAGGTGACAGTCTGGGCTTCGGGGATTTTAAGCTGACAGAGTTCAGCATCCAGAGGAAAGCTAGAGTAGAGAAGACTCTAAGGTCCTGGTTTTGGCTTGATAAGACTGTAGGCAAGGAAAAAAGAATACTGCTCTTCTTGAAGACTGAGAATATTCACAGAAACTTGCTTGGCTACAAAAAAATTTCTTAATGAACTGATATTGAAATGAAGATGGGAACAAGAGCGTAAAGCAGGACTATAAAAGCATTGCTCAGGTGCAAGAAGATGAAATCAGAATGGACAACACCAACATTAACTAAAACTAGCAAAGCAATTCAAGGGGGACGCAGAGAATTCTCTAAGTAGGCTAGAGCTTACAGAAGTGGGACGTACTGAAATCTGGACTGATGGGAATTAAATCAATACACGTGTAATTGCAAGATTGTTATCTCCTATGTTCAAAAATGATTCTTATTAGGGGCAGTCCCTGATGACAGTGAGAAGGCTAATGGTATGTCTATCATTATCAAGGTAAGAGGAGGATCTGAGGAACTGCAGATTGGTAAATGGACAGAAAGAATGAATATAACTGAGGACACTGATAAATCTGGCTGATGTCCCTGTGAGGCCACTCTACTTAGTATTTCAAAGATTGTGGAGATCAAATGAAGTACCTGGAGACTGGAGAAGGCAAGTGTTGAACCCACCTTCAAAGGAGGCAAGAGCAGAGATTTTAGGAATTGTAGGTGTGATAACCTCACTTTGCTCTCTAAGAAACTCATGGAGTAAGTCCTCCAAGAAGAATGGGCATAGATGCTTTTAACAAGGGGAAATTATGCTTAACCAATCTGAGTGCTTTCAATGACAAAAGATTACCCATGACCAACCTAATGGATGAGAGGAAAGCAGAGAGCCTGAGATATATCTTTAATTTGCTGAAATTTTGCATAAAACTCTCCCACCATATCCTTATTGATGAACTGAAGAACTACAGATTGGCCAGACTCTTAGATGAGTTGAAAATTGTCAAAACTTCTAGTCTCACTGAGTAGTGATCAATGACTTGATGTCTGTTTGGCAGCTGGTAACAAGTGAAGCATGACAGACATCAATACTTGAGCCAATATTGTTCAATATCTTCACCAACTGCCTAGATGTTGAAAAAGTGTGGTTCCTCAGCAGAATTCTGAGTGATTTGAAATGAAGGGAGAAGGAGATGGTAAATTAACAATAGGTCTTCATTTCAGTGAAACTTTGCTAAAATTAAAGATGAAATCACCAGGGAACCCTTGCACATCAGCAAGGGAAAGTGCAAAGATCTGGTTCAGGACAGAGCAGATCCATGTATGCATAGATACAGGCCAGGAACAAACTGGTAACTGTTAAAAAAGACCTGGAGTAACAGTGGGTACCAACACGTATATGAGCCAAAAATGTGTTTTTTTGGGAATGAGGCCAACCCCATGCTGGACTGCACTAGGAAAAACAGAATCATCAGATCAAGGGGAGTTACCATCCCTTCTTAGTACTGGTGACACCACACCAGGAATACTGTGCTTGATTTGGGCCTCCTAGTTCAAGTGGGATATTGAGAAACTGGAGGCAGTTCAGTAGCACTGAGGGTCTATACCAGGAAAATACACATGAGGATTTTTCCCCTCTGGGTGATGCTTGTCTGGCTAGCAAGGACTGATTGCCTTATCAGAACAGTGCACACACAAATGTTTCACTTAAGAGCTTGCTAAATCCCATGTTTTGTTTCTGTTCACTACTAAATGAGTGCTTTATACTTATAAGCTGTCTATAACCTGTTTGCAGAGTGTCTTAGAGCCCAGTTAAAGATGCCTGAACTAAAAGATCCAAATGAGGGGCTGTAGCAGAGTCCAGAAATTTTTTGAGAGACTATGGCTTTTGATTAAACTGTGTCTCTTTTGGCAACTACTGAATTGCATGCAGAGTTTTTATAAAGGTCAAGAAATCAAATTCTTCAGCTTCCCCAGTGGAGTGAGGTCTAAAGACATCCAAAGTACCACAATTTTCCCTCTCTTAGGACAGACAAAATTGTTTAGCTGACAATCTTTGATGGTGTCCATCAATAACTTGGTATTTATAGGACAGAAAAGCAAGGACAGGGACTGAAGGAATTGAAGAATTCTGTCGTCTTCTCACTAGGGAGCAGACTTCAACTGCTACATCTACAATCTCCTTTCAGGTAGCTGTAGAGTGATAAGGTTTAACACTGTGCTATCACCAAAGCTGTATAAATGCCCAAGTAAAAAAATATATATCTATGTTTCAAAAATCTTTTAAATAAGATGCCAACCACAGATTGCAGTCATACCAGTCTAGGAAAAATTTAAAAAAGTAATATTTAATAAACTTTATTAATATCACTTCAGTGAGAGCTAATGAAATATGCCCCAATTTTGTTTTTCATTTACTTTGCTTTGTTATTGAACCTTTATCTGGCAATGTCCAAGTGGACATCAGTAAGGAGTGGTGTTCCTCAAGGATCAGTACTGGAACCAGTGTTGTTTTATACCTTTATCAATAATATGGACAGTGGTATTGAGCACATGCTAAACAAGTTTGCAGGTGACAGCAAACTGTGTGGTGAGGTTGACATGCTGGAGGGGAGGGGGTGCCATCCAGAGGGTCCTTGACAGGCTATGCCAACCCCATGAAGTTCAACAAGGCCAAGTGAAAGGTCCTGGACATATGTTTGTGAAATCCCAAGCTCAGATAAAGGCTGGGCAATGAGTGGATTGAGTGGAGTCCTAAGGAGAAAGACTGGTCAATGAAAAACATGAGCCAACTATGTGCAAATGCAGCCCAGAAAACCCCAATCATACCTGTGTTGAATCAAAACAAGTGTGGCCAATAGGCTGGGAGAAGTTATGCTCTCCCTCTGCTTCTGTACTCTTGTGAGACACCATTTGGAATACTGTGTGGAATACTCTAGAGCCCCCAATACAAGAAGAACATGAACCTGCTGGAGTGAGCCTAGAGGGAGGGCCAGGAAGATGATCAGAGGACTGCAACAACTGTTCTACAAGGACAGGCTAAGAGTTGGTGTTGTTCAGCCTGGAGAAGACAAGGCTCCAGGGACACCTTCTAGTCTTCCAGTGTCTGAAGGGTACCTACGAGAAAGCTGGAGAGGGACTTTTTACAAGAGCATGTAGTGATAGGGCAAGGAGTTGTGGCTTTAAACTGAAAGAGGGGAGTTTTATATTAGAAATTAGGAATTTCTTTGCTATTAGTATGGTTGGACACTGGAACAGGTTGCCCAGAGAAGTTTTCTATCCCTGGAAGTGTTCAAGGCCAGGTTGGATGGGGTTTTCAGAAATCTGGTCTAATAAGAGGTGTCCCTGCCCATGGCAGGGTAGTTGGAACTAGATGATCTTTAAGGTCCCTTCCAACCTAAACCATTGTATGATTCTATGGTTACTAGGGAAAATTTGTTAACGTTCTAAGGTCTCACTAGCTGTTCTTTATTACAACAAGATATAATGGGAGCATGATCTCTCTTGCTTGTAGTAGTTACTGTAACATTTATGTAAGAATACCCTATTGGAAGTCAACATTTTAAGGGGAATAAAGTGTCTATGTGTGTAAGGTCAGAGGTATGAGGAGGAGAAAGGAGCGTTCAGTGTTGCTAAAAGTTAGTCCTCTCTCTTAAGCAAATGAATACAACTGAATTTACAAAAACAGGGTGTTATATATTTGCATGGGTAGGAAAACATAGATGACTTAAAGAGCAATTGACTGCTTCACAAAATCTGTCACATTAAGAAAATTTTTAAAGCATCAAAATTATACAGCCGAAGACGTGCCATGTGAAATCATTGCCTTTAGGTATCTTGAAATGTTTTGCAGCTTTCTTCCCCAAACCATGATGTGAACTACTTAACCCAAGGTTCACAGTATTTAATTAGTTCTCTCACCTCAAGTAGCTCTGAAAGCATCATCGCTCAAAAAGCTGTACCTACACACTTCAGATGTGATGAGAAAGAGAAGATAATCAATTTACATTTGAAATGAGTAGCTTGTCCCACACTTGATGTTACAATCAAATTTTTGTTCCTCTTTCCAACAATCTAAAATTATGCATGTGTTATTTTTTTTGTGTAAGCATGTAATTTCAAGGCTCAATTCTAATTATTTAAAGAAAATTGAAGAAAGCAGTGCTAAATTCATGTAGAAAGGTGTACATTTTGATATGTATTAGTATATATGATGGCAATCATATTTTTATTAGGTGTCAAAGAACTAATCCTATTAAGTTAGGAACTAAAGAAATCAGCTATTCTATGACCGTGCATTTCTTCTGCCTTCAGTTGAACACTATAAAAAAATACCAGAACTATATAATTAAAAAAACAGAAATCTGAATAATATAAATTTTACAGTTAATTTTGTTTCAGAAATGGCTTTACAGTGTGTCTCTATAGAAGAGACAGAGAAATGTCCTAAATTCAATTTCTCGTTTCTTATCTGTGATAACGATGACAACAACAGAAAAGCCAAAGATTAGAGTTGAAGAGATTTCATAATGGCTATTCTATAGAGCACCTGAATTTCTCTCTATCACATATTTAGTAAAAAGACTGGGATGAATCCCATAGAAAGAGAAAGACTGAAGTCCTGGGTCATTATTTCCAAGTAATTCATCCCAGTACCTTGATATGAAAAATATATAATGTAATCTGGTTCAGAAACTTATTAACTGTTTTTTTGTTGTTGTTGTTGTTGTTGTTGTTTTTTAATTTAAGTCATCTCAGCAATCTGAAACTTGCTTGAAAAATCTCAGTGCTTTGAAGTTTATGAGCTTTTAAGGTTTCCAGCCTACCTATATTTGAAGCCATCTGGTCCAAAATCTTGCTCAAATTAGAGCAAACTTTAATGTTAGATCCAATTTCAATGTTACATCAGGCTGCTCAGTATCACAGCTAGTCAAACTTTGAACATCTCAGTAGCCTGTTCCAATGCTTCACCATCTTCATTATGAAGAATTTTTTCCTTAATACTTAATCAGAATTTCTTTTTATTGCAACTTCATCCATTGTTTTTTTTCTTATGGTCTACAAAAATCTGATGCTAACTGTAATAATTCTAATGGTGAATCTTATCTAGATTTCTAACATCTCTCATGATTAAAGTTAATACATAATGTTACAGCAAGAAACACAGTCATTCTTCCACAATGAGAAACTAAGGGATAATAGGAGTTTTTTGTGATGTCACTCAGTGTGTTTGCTAATACTTGAAAAGATGCTTGATACACCAGGTTCCTCTGCAAGGGACCATGTGACGGAGTTTAAATCACCGAGAGAACCACAAACTTGTTAGTAAAGTATTATAAGTCACGGTTAACAGAAGTTTTAAAGGTACTGAATGTTCACTGATGAGTGCTCAGCATGTTCTAAAAGTCACATATATGTATGCCTAAATAAAAAGGTAGGCACCCCACAAACGTCTTGTTTGAACTTTTGGCCACTGAGTTTTT
Organism: Merops nubicus; assembly: GCF_000691845.1. NCBI lineage: Eukaryota > Metazoa > Chordata > Aves > Coraciiformes > Meropidae > Merops > Merops nubicus. The sequence continues at coordinate 62,413 of NW_008581944.1, forward strand.
AAGTAAAGTGAACCCTTGCCTTCTTAATAACATTTACAGAACGAGTGGATGGGTGTCTGGCTTGTCTCTGTGTCTTGCTGCTGAAAGTTTATGCAGAGAAAAAAGGTCAATGTATTCATCTCTGAATCATAGCAGTGGGGGGGAAAAAAAAAAAAAAAGCAGGGATTTTCTTGCATTGCTAGATTTACATATGTCCTTGGAGAACAAACATCCATGTGCCAGCTGTAAGCTTGTCTGCTGAAACCAGCTAGATTTGTCTGTTAATACACAGCTAGCTTACAGGAAAAGGTCAAGGCAGCTTGTATTAATTACAACTTATATTAATTACATTTTTGAGGTTGCACAGTAGTCATTCAAAAGAACCTGTCCATAGCAAAGGTTGCAGGTTGTAAAAATGAAACAGTATTCCAGGTAAAGACAACTACAATGAATATATTTTCCAAATTAATGCTGATGTGACGTTTATGAGATACACTGTCAGTATTGCCACTACTTTTGGTTTGTTCAACCACCTTTGCACAGTTTATCTGAGAATCTCAAAGAGGTTAGGTCATTAATCACGTAGCCTTCACAGAAGCTCTTATGATTTTTTGTTTAATATTCATGACTGAAACTTGCTGAAGGACAAATTAGTGGCAGACCCAGAAAAATTGTGTATTATCTGTATTTTCCACATGTTAGCAATATACATTCTCGCACCCAGTGCCATTACCTGTTTCATTTCTCTGAGTTTATGTGGTCTTTTTGGTCATCATGCAGCAAGGAAGAGGATGTAGTGGAGAAGATACGGCCAGCAAAAGTTTGCTAGAAATAATGTAAAGCCAAATCACTGAAATAAGACAAATTTAAATGAGATATTTGCTTCTTATACACTTCACCCAGTTTAGAATTTAATTAATTGATTAAATTAACGTGAAACCTAGATTAAAACAAATCAAACAAAACTTGCTCCGTGGGGTTTGTTTTATCTTATTTTTGTTATTTTTTTTCTTTCTTAGACTCTGAAGAAGACAACAAATATACTAAGGATTATAAATTTCTAGTCTCGAGGCTAGGCTAAAAATGTTCTAATATAATTACATTAATTTCTTCCTGTTTGTCCTTTATAACTGCACTAAAACTATATTTTAACATTGTATAAATATTTTTGTATTACAAAAAGCTTTACATATCTAAGTAGAAAGCTTTACATATATAAAGATCACTGTTTTCATTGTAAGTGTAAAAGGTTTTTCAAAGAAGCTAAAAAAATAAAACAGTATGACTTAAAGCTTAGAAATTAATTTGAATTTTACACAATGGACATACTTATTTTCCAAAATGAAATATAGTATGACCTCTCACGTACCCCAGGCCACTGGATTTCATTCTGAGCCCAAGCATAGAAATTGGTAACACTGTTTTTTTGCTGGGGAATGCTTAATGTGAAGACAAGCAATCACTCCACCTTTGTATTTTGTATCAATAGCCAATCTGACTGCTAAAACATTTATTCTGGTTTTTCCTGCCAGTAGAATTGGCTAGGATATTTTCAGGAGAAGAGTTTATACTGGCAGTTCTGTCAACACAGATGTAGGTCACAAGCTCTGACAGAATATATACTGAAGTCCTGTCTTTCCTGTTGTCTCTTTTTTTGCTGTTTTCTCGTATAGGGGAATGCAACTTAAGAATCCCTTGGACTTTGAATAGGAATATAGTATTTCTGCTGAGGAAAGTGTTCTGACACCTATCCATTGTTACAGAATTTTGTAACAGTGACAACTCTTACTCTGCATAACTGAGATATACTCAAGTTGTCAACTTCCAGCTATGAGTTTTTGTCATTTTTTTTGTCCTTGGGATATTCCACCCCAGAACAATGAAGCTCAAATTTTCTTCACATGAAGGAATTTACGTTAGTAGGAATCATCTCTCTTCTAATAATAGAAAAGTCCACCTTTTGTTTTAAAGGCACCCTTCTAGATTCCATTGTAGCGAGTGGAGAAAAGCAAGAGATTCTAATGATTATTTTTTCTTCCCTCTTTCTTGTCTTTAACAGAGGGAACATCTAAAAAACCCAACCAACCAACCAAATAAAAAACCCCACCTAATTTTACATTGCTCTAGCTGCATGAAGTGAGCCAGATGTTAAAACAGCCCTCGGTATTTTCTGCTAGAAGACAGAAGAAATCTCTTTCTCTTTTAAAATGTCAAATTGCAGGGTTTTGCTTTTTTTTTCCACTCAAGAATATTTCTTTGAAGAGATGTATTATTAAATTTAGGTTTCATAGGCAAAGGCAGTGGAAGAGAAAAAATGCATCATCCATATCTGTAGGACCAGTGTATCATACAGTAAATGCAATCCTTTTATTTTATCCAAATAAAGTTCCCCAGTTAAATTAGAACAGTCCACACTGCTGAAAATTAATAATGTCAGACTACCAATTAAAAGCTGATAAATGTTGTTTGCTTTGTCCAGTTTATCACATGGTCACTTAAATTCATCTAAAATCATCAACAGTTACCAAGCCCTTGGCAAGCTGTGGATTTAATTCTTTTAACATCCTATCTCCATTACCACAGTTTGATTAAGCATGGGATGTTCTCCCATCCTGCATCAATGTGTTTCCACACACAACTGAACCATTCATAGAAGCAAGAAAACCAGATAATGTTAGGAAATGCCAGATTATCTCATTACAATCAGTTGGCTGAAAGACTTGGCACAGGTGAAATATTCCTTTGCCCCATTGTCAGTCAAATTTATGCTCTGGTTGGTGATTTTCAACAAACTACAATCTTTCCCTTTATTTGGATGGGGTCAAAAAATCAGTTCATCCTGTGGTTCTACAGTCAGTAGAATGGTCAAATTGAAACAACAGTTCCACACCTAAATTACTAGACTATTTTCTGAACCCTTACTCCTCTCTCCCCACCCCTATGTCTCACTAATAAACTGGCAATGCAAGTGTGAAAGACACCAAAGAGAGTAATACAAGCAAAACAAGGTAGAATCAAGGAATGGGTTAATGTTTATTTTTTTTAAGTAGTTCAGTCTGTCATATTCGCTCCATCATTCTGATATCATAGAATGATGCAACTGCAGTCTGAGAAGCAGACTCCAACATCACTGAAATCAAATTCTAGACAGATAAATACTGTAATGCACTTAAGAATATTCTGAGCAAAGATGAGCTGAGGAGATGAGCAGGAGGCATGAGTAATATGACCTAAATCTATAATGAAAACCTGCACATCTGCAATGCTAAAAACGTGCAGTATGACATGATTTCTAGGGCACTGAATTACATCATCTCTTTGTATTGTCTTTTAGCAAGATTTGATAAGTTTCCTTTAAGCAGAAGAAAATTACTGCACCATATTCCATCCCAGAAATTACTGATATAACACAGCAGCCTGTCAAACAGTCAAACATTAAGTCAAAAAGGGTATAAGGATAAGTTCTACAACAAAGAACACAAAGTGTGATTTGAGAGGTTCGAAATCCTACTTGTAAAGAGTATGAAAACAGTATCATCACTTTTGTGTTTCTGTATTTTCTTATGCTTTCATATATTGTTGCATAAAGAAAATCACATCGGACTCGGTTCCCACTTGTCCCGGTTTGCTGGAGGAGTGTACTGGAGCCATGTTTATGGACAGCACTAGGAGTCACATAAGACAGTAACTGACTTGAACTATTCTTGAGTTCTATACCAGTTTGCCACAGGCATAGATCATCAAGGACACCAAAGGAACTTTTTTCTTCCCCTTTGTTAGCAAGACCTGACTGTTTTGTGTTTCCTGTGAAGACTGGTAGAGCAGTACATTTCCTCTCTCCATTATTTGAGATAGGAGACTGCAATTTTTGCACTGGTTCTGCATGCCTGAGAAATGAAAAACATTTTTTATTCTCCATTTACATCATGACTAACTAAAGGAATTGCATGTCTTTGCATCAGACATTTGGCTTCAAATTACAGCCCACCCACCTCCCTCAAGTCTGTGTATCAGAAACACTGATACTACCAGCTTGAGTCAGTTTCTTTAAAGTATCATCAAATAAGGAATGGAGTACATACAGGTAATGAGAAAGGATTAGGGAAACACAATGAATATTCTTGAGGCTGTGCTGGAATGAACACAAAACATACACAGAGCTGCAGATAAGTCAGAAGAGTCAGATAAAGCAAGAAACAAATACAGAGAACAAGATTCAATTAACAGTAATTTGTAGTAGAAACTAATCTTCAGTTGTTACCGTTAAACAAGTCTTGAGTGAATAGCAAGAATCCATTTAGCTTTTCTGAATTATTACCTGCAAAGTCAATAGGTGTTTATTATCATAGCTAGAGCAGGTTTGTTGTCAGTGCCCTTTTCCTAACTCCTAGTGGATCCAGCTGTTTATTCTGGATAACAGTGCACTTCACAGCACATGCCATACCTCCATGAGGAGCTGCAGTTGCACATATCACACGTTCTGTTGCTCAATCAAGAGTTGAGTTTGTTTAGGTCCAGTGAATGGTTGCACACACAGCCTCAGAAACAAGAAGTCAGTAGGTGATAAATCTTTTTTTTTTTTTTCTCAAACTTTACATCTGTCAAAGTAACAAGTGGTGAGGCATTTCTTTGTAGTTTGGTTTGTTTTGGTTTTAAATCCTTGAGAGCAAAAGGATACACAATTTGAGTGAAGCATGGGGATACTGAACATAAAGAGATAAGATGTTTGGCAAGGGAATTCTCTAATTAGTTGTCATACATCCACTTTTCTTATCGTGCATACATATTACAGGGGATATGCAAGATAGCTTATCAGGTCACCCTCTAACCGACTTTCTTACATGATGCACTAGGAACTCCAGGGAACCATTACAGAATGAGGTAAAATTTTGACACTTCATCTAAAGATAGACATTTACAGCTCCCTTATTCCCAGGGTGGAACATGAAATTCTCTGTGAAAGGTCCCTGGGGGGTCTGAAGAGCGTGTCTGATGTCTCAGTGATATCCAGGTCATTCTGGACCATTTCCCACCTCTACGCCTTCAGTACACTCCTCCAACAAACAAGCATGAAAATACCAGGAGGCATGAACTGTGACATGATTTTCTTTATGCAACAATAGATGAAAGCATCTTATTCCACAAAGAAGTTTCCAAAGTTAAAGGAGGCATGTGCGCTATTGCTGTTACAAAATGGAGAAGGTTTGCACTCTAACGTTGACGGAAAAGAAAACAGTGTTTTCCCAGTGCTTCTATCTTTGGGGTTCTTTTTGTGAGGTAAAGTATTCAGAATGCATGTTATGGGCATAGTTTCAATTTTTTCCTCCTGGAAAATTGTATAAAAAAATATATAAACACACTTTGCTTATACAGCTGGTATATCTATGTTATTTAATTTTGTTAAGGAAGAAAACAAATTGAAACCAAGCAAAAGAAGAGTCACTCCAGTAATGGGATATGTTTTGGAATGTCAGATACTACCACTTGTAATTAGGTTAAAGGAAGTAATCATAATAACAGTAACATGATATGACATGATGCAACATGAAGTAACATGATGATTTTATAGCAACCACCACTATCCAAGTGTGTAAATAACAGTACATATCAAACTTCAAATACATTTTAAACCATATATTCTATATAATTTTTCTAAAGCAACCAAAGTACCCACAATACTTCCATGCTAATTTAATACCCACTTCAAATTTGCATTTTGAGGAGATGAAATCATTCAGCATTGTGTGGCTTGTATTCACCAAAAGTTAATCCTAAATACGAGAATACTTGAAGGGTGTCCTTTGCTGCTAGCGAAGTTTGAAACAATTTATAAAAATAGGTTTGTGTGAATGTGTTTCATTATAAGGGGACAACCTTTGTATCCTCCAACCATTCTGACATCTTGAATCCTCCAAGAGGTAACTGGAGAGCTTGAAACTTACACTGAATGAGATATCTAGCACAGGAACATCTTATTCAGCACTGTTCTGAAATCCTGAAGTTTACCTAAAATTCTACACATTATTCTGTTCATAACACTAGCTGCTGTTCCTCTTGTAAATCAGATAAGAGACAAGACCCTCTGGTAACTTATCTAGTTAGGTTCATTACTGATTACTCATTTGGCTTCAACTCTGCTTTACCAGCCTTACTTGCACACAGCCTGTGAACATCACTAAGGGAAATTGCTGCTTCATACACTTTCTTATACTCCAAAATTTCAACATGCCACGGGTATCACCTTCCTCATGGCTTCTTCTCATGCCACAAACTCCAGAATTAAAGTGTTTGTAAATAATATAATTAAGAAATTAAGTAGATAGTTACCCCCACAACATTACTGTCTAGCTGGACAAATGTAAGGTTTGAAGAAACTATATGGTTTCACTTGATTCAGCTGAAGCTGCTTTTTCAAGGATCCTTGCAACAGGAACTCCTGTCACCATTTGGACAGGGATTGACCACCCTATGGACTTTACTCTATGTCAAGATCCCAATAATTTTTTTAATTATTTAAAAAGAAAAAAAGCAAAGCAAACACCCCTTACACAAATGTCTATACAAAACCTGTACCTTCAGAAGGAATGTTCACTCTATGTTTGCTGCACGTGTGAATATCTACTAGCTGGTGAACAAGCAGAAGGTCCAAGCTGGCTTCACAACAAACTTACCATGCACTGGTGCTTCCTCTATTTCCCAGCCTGAGATCAAACATATGAGCACAGGGTGCCCTGTTTTAACATGTCATTGAACTTCTTGACAGGTTTCCTTGCAATAGAATGTGATTTTTAAAAACTTCTGTGTGCTTACTAGTTTACTTGGCATGCATTTTCACAAATACCTTCCCACCAATCATTTCTCATGGTGAAAACAGTTTCTAGGGGTTATTATGTGAAATGTTCTACTGTTAAAGACATATCTTCACTTAAACTTGGTGCTTTCATTTTCTGATAGACATTGGACAAAAAAAAAAAATGTGTTGATAATCTTTTGTCTATGAAAACTGCATTTCTAATAGCAATTACTTCAGCAATATATTTATATTAGAATAAATTAAACCCAAGCTGGCATAGTAAACTCTCAAAATATGATGTTTTAATGAAGACAGAGGAACGGTGAAACTTCACTTCAATTTTATTCTGACTGTAGTATCTCACTTGTCCATCAATCATCACATCAATTTAGCAACATCTTTCCAAGATCTCTTTCATTACAAGAGAAAGGTAAGCTGCACACCTTGAACGTTAAAAAAAAAAAAAAAAAAAAGTATTTTTCTGTTGCTTTTCCACAATGAAATGCATTCACAAATCACCCAAATTGCTGTCTGTAATGTGACAACTGATATTAGAATCTACTGTATGAAAAAGAGACTACTTTGGAAATATCCTCTATCAAATGCCTGCTTTCTGAAATGTTTGTAACTTGCAGGGTTTTCACTTCATGTTTAATGTTTAATGTTGTGTTATCTGCTGGTATTAAATGTCTTGTTTTGGACAGGTGGCTCTGAGCTCTATATGCAAATGAATTTTTATCTCATGCCATTATTGAAGTACTGGATAAACATTTTGGAGGGGATCAAAATAAAGAAGAAAAACATATTGACTATGCAGTAACTGTGATTTTCTGGAGGCAGTCTGTAGATGTGGGTTCTTAACTTAAATCATATTGCAAAGACTTGTGGAGAAAAAAGCTGCAGAACATTTGGTGTCATTCTGACCTTAAATCTTAAAGAAATACTGGCAAAAGTGTTCAGGTATTCCTTGATGTCAAAGCTATGACATATATATACTAGGAATGATGTCTGAGGAAAATATTTTGGCTGATTGTTGTCAATAAACTAAGCAAGTTGTTCTCCTAGCTTTGCTGTAAATCCAAAATTTCCTGGCCAAAGTCAAACTGTGCATTCATTTTGGAGGGCTGTACTTTACAGGATGTGAAAAATAAAACTTTAAAAACATCTTCAAAAAAAAAACCTTTCATGTTTTAAAAAGGAAGATCACTCTAAAAGTTATTAGCATCTTACGATATTAACTGTCTTTAAAAATGTATGTCTTCATGTCTTCTTTTGGAAACAGACATGTACCTATTTTTTTTTAAGAAATAGGATTCTGTAAAAAGCACCATGTTTTCTGCCCTTGACTAGATGAAAAGCTACTTAAACAATGAAGCTAACAGCTAATGATCTGATCATAAGCCAGAAAGCAAAATGTAGAACAGTATTTGGAAATTTGTGTTCTTCTAACAACTTTGCATTTGATTGTACATATAAGTGTATTTATCAGATGCTGCAGACAAGTAGAGAATAAATAGACTTACAATACTTTCTTAAATGAGAATGTATGGATATAAGCATGGAGCAATGCCATAAACATCTCTTACAGTCCTTCCTGTTGAAAGTAATTGAGAAACAATTCAATATTTATGAGAAACCTCATAATTTCTTTGTTTTCTCATTTCTTATTCTAAGAACTTGTGCTAACTTTATGGGAAGGGACTTTTCTCTCTCTTTCTGAGACGATCATATTCACTTATATTCATAGGTCACATCTTCTCCAGATCACATAACCTGCTGGTCTGGTTTATTTTATAAATTCAGCAGTATGTCACCAAAATACAAACAAAAGTATAGGACAAAATAATGAAATCCTCTACACATTTGCCTGTACCTTAAAAATGAAACTGCCTGTCTAGATATCAGGAGCAAAACCTCTCTTAATTATCAGTCTAGATTTCTCTCTGCTCCTGCACGTGGCACAAAGAACTCCATCACTGCTCCCATAGCATCCTGACTTTCCTTAGTGGTGTTTTGCCTTGACTCCTGCCAGTCTCTCTGATACTGGTGGCTCTGTTGTTCTTGTCTCTTCTCCCCTGTCACACCTGCAAGTTTGAGAGCTTTTTCTCCTTTGACCTGAGCACATTTTTCATTTTCCCTCTTTTAGAAGGACTGCATGTGTGCCCCACCAAACCATTCTGTATGGTGTGCGTGGGCTGTGAATGGTCATTTGAGGCAGATGAAGTGCTGCCAGGGGGATTCTTTCAGAAGTAAAACACCTATATTTTTATGCAGTTATGGGAAACAGATGGGTGAGAAATAACCAGCAAGTTTATTTCTCAGTGTGATTTCTTAATTTCAAGCAGATATGTCTGGACTGTATCCACGTTTCTCCATCATCATTAATATGAAGTGTTGCTTTTTTTTTTTCTTATTTTTCTTTTTTTTTCCCTTGAAAAATAAACCCCAGCTGTTCTAAAATGTGGGATTTTATTTATGCACGAACAACAAAAACTCTGTGCAACTTCTTAAGCAAAAAATCACAAAAAAAGGTAATATATAACCGGAGCATTAATAATTGTTTTCTTAGTATATACATATTTTCCCCAAAGCGGTGCACTATATTTATTTCTTGTAAATTCAAATTTTAAAATGCTCATGAATATTTATTTATTTTTTTCTATCGTCACAATTTATTTGGCTTTTTTTCTACCAACAGATAACTTTGCATTTCATTTTAGATTATTAATACGATGCAAAAACAAGCTATAACATCTCAGTGTTATACTATGATAACATAAAAGGAGGAGAAAAATAATGGAATTAAATGAAAAAAAAAAAAAGTTAAAGGCTGAGGGGGTGGGGTGGGGTGTGGTGCATAGAAAAATGAACCAGTTTTGAATGGTTTTAATTCCAGATTTGTCTGCTTGCTTGAAACAACCAGTGCAAATTTGAGAAACTGAGTTTGTCCATGTATGGGAAGCAGTTTTTCTCCTCTGAGCTACTGCTAGATTCTACTTCTTGAGACCATTCTAAGATCTTAGAAAGAAAAACATTTAGACTGAATGAGAGCTCTGTACTCCTTACTTCATCTAGTGGGGCAAATTACACTGAACTATACACAAAAGTTCCTACAGTGTCCTAAAAGGATTGGAACTAGAAATATGAACACAGAGTTAGAGATCTGTACAACTCTTTCCTTTTGAAAGCTAGGAAAAGACTTTCCATACTTGAATAGCTCTAACAGCACCCTCTCACTGTGCTCTGCAAGTCCATAAACCCAAGATGTTTTCTGTTTTTAAAGTCATTCCTCATCTGTAAGAAGTCACATATAGAAATGAAGCCAAGATGAAAAAACCTTGGTCCTGTTGAATCTTCAGTCTTATTACAGGAGACTAGATTGTTTTTAGGCTTGGAGAAGCAAAAGAAGAAGAAGAGAAGGAACTTATGACAGCACTATTAAGTGAGAAGGGTCCTAAACCTACACCAAGAGTCATCAAACAACCTTGCCAGTTCTACTGACACCTGTCTGCATATTAAGGAAACCTCTTCTGAAGGCAGGACACAAAAGCCTTGGCAGAGAGCAATGGGGACATAGCTGTTTTTCTTTGGGGTATGAGGTTCCTTTAGGGTCTGGAGTTTCTGTAGATTGTGTAAGCCTGTGTGTACCTCCATGACATACACTGATATAGTTTCTCACATGTAATAAACAAATAAGAAAAGAATATCAGGTATAAAAAAAGGAGAGAGTATCAGTACACTTTTTCAGCTATCTAAAATTAATATGAGATAAAACAATTGTTCTTAAAATGAGTCACATTCCTTTTGTAGAAGACCGTTTGCAGAAAATAAATATTCAGTCCAAGTAAAGGGAGAAAAATATAAGAAGCTGCTAGGAAACTGTCTTTACCATCCCCCTACATATCTTTATTCCTCACCTCCCTTCCTCTCTGCTTCCCCTGGGAAATGAGCTCTCTTTTCAGTCAGCCACATGAAGTGTAACAGTGACTTTGAGATAAGAGGAACAGAGAAACAGGGAAATGGAAAGAGAAGAGCTGAAGGAAACAAGGGCTGAGATTTAGGGTGAAGCACTGATTGACTTCTAGAATTCCTTATTTCTCACCCTTATCTATAATTAACTAAAGTGACTAGCTCAAACATACAACACAGAGGTCTGTGCTTAGTCAAGTGAATCCTCTCATTGTAAACCATAGTGCTTAAACGTCGACAGGACACAACACCTAAAAAGGAAAAAAAAATGTAGTTTTCTGACATTTACTGACTTTTTTTTTTTTTTTTTTAAATCCAGCCATCCTTTTAAATTACAAGAAATCTTATTTTTATGTGCCACCTATAATGAAGACACCTTGCATAAATCTTACCTAAGCTGTTTGACAGGCCAACTTCACTGACAGTTGAGAAGGTTCAGGCCGGTTGTTGAGTAGAAAGATGGAACAAAACATTTGCATAAGTGATAGGAGCTGAATACTGCCTGAAAGACCATGAGTGGTCAGACATCTTCATATCTGATCCTCATATTTCATATTCAGAAACTAGTAAGGTAAAAAAAGGAATGGAAATTAAATGTCTTTCACGCATAAGTCAGAAATTAGAGGTGACTTTTAGTTGTAGTTGTCCTTTGGTCTGTTTTAAATTTCTAAGTTAAAAAGCTTTGTTATCTAACAGTAGATCAATTCCATCTCATTCCAGGTGCTATCTGTACCAATAAGAGCACCCACAAAAGGACATAGGAATTCATAATCATGATCTTTAAAATCCTGATCATCTACAAACTCAGAACCTGAAGCACTTCAATTTTTAATTTAGGTCTTTTTTTAGTATATTCCCCAAAGAATATTCAGAGCCCTCGACTATGTCAGAGAAAAACATAGAAAAGGTGAAATATTGGCTTGAGCACTAGCCTCAGCCATGAATATGTTAACAACTAGCACATTACCTAGCACTATTTTGGCCTATTCCAATTAGCACTCTTCTGGACAATCCCAAACATGATTATGGGACTAAAATGAGACAGACTCTGTTTCCAGTAAGCAGTGTGGGTTATATTGTACCATATTTGTCTTGGTTTTAGATAAAACATTTACTGAAATTATTTTTCTTCTTTTTTTTTTCTCCTGAAAAAAAATGTTCAAGGGGAAATATATGTTTTAGCTGAAGGTGAAACTTAGGAAGTCCCCAAACATCTTGAGATGTTATAGCTCTGGATATTGCATCTAAGAGGCAACTATCAGGTAGTTTTTAACTTTAAACTACCTATTTGTCTATGATTCTCTTCCTTTTTAGTTAAACGATAACATTAATTTCAGTTGTCGACCTCTTCTTAGACACTCCCTGTTCTATTTTCAAGTCCCTTACATTGATGGTTCATGTCCCGTTTTCCAAGCTGCTGATGGCTTTATCTGATCTGCTGTCTGACAAAATTTGAATTGTTCATCAGTGCAGATTTAATTGGTCATCTTGATTAAGAATTTTTGATTTTACTTACTGGACAAGCGGCTTCCCCTGTGTTTTATTACACCAGTATCATCAGCCTTTTCTTAAATTAAGTATGGTGAGTATTTGGAGGATGTTTTCCTTTACACTTAAAAAAAAAATAAAACCAACCAAAAACAAACAAACAAACAAAAATTATTCCTTTGTCCAACTCAAATTGAAGGGCATTAGCTGCTGTGCATATAGTATTCAAGTACTAAAAAAAAGAAAAGAAACCCTGTACCTCCTTATTGATTGACTGATTGATCACATAGAGGGCATAACAGAAGGCTCAGTGTTTCAACATCAAAGAGTAAACAGTGGGGCATATAGGCCAATCAGGGTAACAAAGCAAATATTGAAGCATAATAAAACCACTTTTTATACAGGTGCAACAAATAATAATGAGGTGAATAAAATAAATTACATGATGATAGCTGGTAAGTGCTTAAAAATACACGTAGCTATCTGATGTATAAAAAGGGTCATATTCAGAATGAATAGCAGTACGATATGTAGCACAACAGTTAAACTAGATGAAGCAGTGCTATTACCCAGTTCCTGCCTTTAGGAGATGGCGGCCCTTAATAGCTTTCAGCATAGAGAGTCATGGTACATATTAATGGGTTTTACTCACCTTTTGGAAAGAACGCACCATTTCTCACTAGGACAAGTATTTAATGTGCATGGAAAATAGTGAAGACAGCATATATCATCATAAAAGGGTTCTTAAATGTTAGCAATTTGTTTTCTGAAGTAATGATGCCAGTATCTTTTTTCTGAAGTAATAGGCAGTCCTGTGGTGTTCTTCAAGCAGAGTGTCTCATTTCTGTTACTGATAACAACATGAATTTAGAGATACAATTTAAAGCCATATTTGAACTTTTGAATTTTTATTTAGCTGTACAAACCTTTTCGTGCTGAGTGTTTGAAATAATGGTGGTATTTTGGTCTCTGCCAAAACCTCCAGCTCTAGTAAATCAGTAGCCTAGGCTCCACACAAGAGCTTTCCAGACTTAGCATTGAAGAGCTATAAAAGAAGGTAGGAAGGTCAAGGCCTGATTCAGTCAAGACTCTTCTGCTCCTTCATGCACATCTTTAAATCCTGTTCAGACTCACAGTTCATTATTATTAATACCATGACTTGCAAAACTTCATAATCATTTTATGTTTCATTGAATGTTGGTCCCAAAATAGTGCTCAACCAATTTGGTAGTTTTTGTTTGCACACCACAGATATGTATTTGATTTTTCAGGGTTCCTGTGCAGACATAAATTCCTGACAGCATGTACATTTCTAGAGAGGGCTTACTAGAAAGGGCCCCTCTCCAGACAACAGAAATACTTTAGAAGTTGGAAAACACAAGATTGGATGCTGTTAACAGCAGAAGACTCAGACAAGACTCAGGAGAGGCTTCCTTCAATGTACTTTGAACAGAGTTGTAAACACAGGGATGTTTTGAGGATGTAAATGTGCTAGTAGTCTAACGCACAGGTCAGATGTCTCAACGTGCTGTCATACTTCTGTGTCTGCAGTGCTAGATGTGCAGTCCTTACACCATTCCAGTCTGAAACTCCCCAGTCTAAGAAACATAGCAGACAACTGAGAATAACTCATGTATCTTACACTAGTGCTGTAGACCATGGAAATGTCATTCTTACCCATGTTTTTCAAAATTAGTGATAAGGTCATTTCATATATCTATTTACTTTATTTCCCAAATCCAATAACTCAGTGTGAAGGGCTTCAAAGCACAAGATAAATGTGACTGGGCCACAGAACTAATCATGTCAACTGGAAAATAACTGTAACTGCATCATTACCATTTAATGTGTTGGGTAACTCCAAATGTACCTGAAAGATAATAAAGAGGTGTCAGTATTATTCATATCTTTTAATTGCTTCCTTTTTTTTTTTTCCCCTGAGGGCAAAATAGTATCACTTCATTGATTATACAGTGGATACAGGAGAAATAATAGTTCAGAATCAAATATACTTTTAACCACCCATTGCCATCTAATAGCTATAAGCAAAAGCATAACTTGGCAATAAAACCTATTTACTGTTAAAATTAAAATTGCTTTTAACATTTTTATAGCATGCAAACAATTAAAATAATTATATCAGGCAGCAGCTGTTCTTTCACACTTGTGGAAAAGAAAAGAACTGTAGCCAAAGTCAGATAACAAGCAGACCTGGTGAAAGCTGATGGCTGAAATTGTTTGAGTCTTTCAGTTCCAACTCTGGTATGGAGTTTCAATATTTTACCTGACAGAGCTTGGCTCAAGAAATGACATTAATATAATCTTGTGAAGTTACAGAAAGTCATTACTTTGTTTCCCTGTTTTCTTCCACCAGCTCATTCTGGAGAGGTTAGATGCTGGAGACACTGTATGTCACTGCAGCAGGGTGAAGCATTCACCATGTCTCTTAGTACTATTATTGCCACAAGAACCATATTGCTATAGGAGCCCTCCAGCTTTATGCACAATGAGTGGAGAAATTTGTGTCCCCATGTGTGATGGGAATGGCCTGAGAGACGTTGCTCCTAGGCAGAATCTCAGGAAAGCTGTAAACGGGCTAGCCTGCCTCGAAGCTGTAGCAAGCAACCAATTTCTTCTGTCATCTGTCAAGCATCCTTGAGACAATACTTCCAATATTGCTCTGGGAAACTTGACAAAAGCTATGTCATTATGAAGGTACAATTTTATTGGTTTTACAGGTGCAGCATGTGTTTATGCTAATGCTGATACAGTGTTCTCTGGTTTTAATGATTATCCATAGTAAGAGAGACAATTCAGGATAAGATTGAATCTAAGGCTATATAAAATAACTCTTTCAGCTTTCAGCCAAGCATTTTTCTTGGTTTAAGATAAAACAAAACTAATTCTGTTCAGTGATTTTACTTTTCAGCTCAACCTTTTCTAACAAACTACATTTTCTGAAGTTAATGGCATATTTTTGTAGACATTCTCTGCTTTTAGCAGAGATAATGCTTGATGTTTATAACTATTACCAAGTATTGGTGTGTGCAGAAAGGTTCTTGCTTGTACTTGTTCCTGTGCAGACCAAGGTCAGTGCTACATCTTGGGTACCATGCTGGGGATGCAGAAAGTAAAAGGTCACACCTGCAGGGAGGAGCAGACAAGACAGGTGACCCTAAACTGACCAATGACAGATTCCACCCCATATACATTATGTTCAGTATGAAGCTGAGGGATCATGGAGGCTAAGTCCCTACTTCAATAGCTGGTTTCGAGAAGGACTCTGTCTTGCCTTTCATCCCAATCTGTGTGTTCCTGAATCCAGTTCCAGAATCCAGCTTCTGAATCTGGTTACTGTCTGCTGCTGAGTCCAATCTGGGACTTCCCCAGTGCCTGCCCACAGCACCAGTGGTGGTGGTGATGCCATTGCCAACATGGGGTGATAGGTTCAATATTTGGTTTATATGTATTCATATATATCTCTTTTTAGTATTAGTATTATTATCATCATTTTCATTAAAGCTGTTTTAGTAGTTTTCATTTTTTTTTTTTTTTTTTTTTTTTTATACACAAATTTTCTCTCCCTTATTCCCTTTCTCTTTGCCTTTAGGAATGGAGAGGGGTTAATAGAAAGAATTTGTCACTTGTCCAGTGGCCAGCCCAACCCTAACCCTTGACAACACTACTTGCAGTAACATGTCCTCTCAAGTCCAAAGCTGCAGTCATAAAGCACAAGAAAACACATGTTTCTTTGATTTTTTAACTAATTATCTGCACCTGACTCTATCTTAAAATTAGTGCCTACAAATTAGGGTTCCTTTCCTCACACACGGCAAGAAGAAAGAGTTTGAGGTATGTGAAATAAATGTATGGGCACAAAATGCAATAATCCATTACCAAATACTTTCATTTTTCATTTTATTACCATGTGCAAATAATTATCAGCTTTTTTTGCTAACCTGAACAAATAGATAGTCATTGAATTATTGTATTCTCTTTTTATTACTATAGTAATGAAGAAGAGTAAATAATTGTCATGATATTGTATTTGCATTAAATATTACATTTTCAGAAGATTAAAGCTGCAGTTGTAAAACTTATTTTTGACACCTCTATTTTATGAATTATTGTGAATTATTATCAACAGGAAACTTCAGCTTTGGGAACCACACACTGCCTTTGTTTGGTGTTGGTTTTGTATGTGACTAACAGAAAACAGATTATTATAATGTGTGGTTCTTTCAGATACACTATGATAAATATGGACATTTGTGTGACCTCAAACCAAACATTTTCTTATCACAAACTATAGAACTTTGGGTATGTGATTGGTTTATGTATCAAACTGAGTTTTTTAGTATAGTTTCTGTCTTTACCTTTTTTGTTCCTTTCATTCTATTAGTTGTTTGTACACCCTTTCGATCCAGACTACAAAATTTCTGGGGAAGAGTATTACCCTCTTTAGCCTAATATCCTCTGGAAGAGAGCATTTGATTGCACTGAAGTTACATAGGTGTAACTATTTCTCTGTCCAAGAGCTTTTGAACTGAGTATTTTCAAATCAACACAGTATAATAACTGGAGGTTTATAATCAAATTTCTCCCTTATAAATGAAAACTTCAAAGTCTAATAAAGAAAACATTAAAACTTGACACTCTGCATTAGTTATCAGTACAGAAAAGAGACAATAGGAACATCTTTATTTGTTCTGTTATGCAAGAAAGTTCAGTTCTGCATGCCTCACTGATATCTTAGCCACGAGTTCTGATAATACTTTGAAGACTTACAGGTGTCATTCTGGTTGCTCTCAGATTAAATGGAGAATTAAAACAAAAGTAGTTCTACATGTCAGACCAAATATCTACTTACTCCAAAACCTGATATTATGCAATAACAGATAATTAGAAAAAGGAAGAATATGGTAATTTCATAACAGTATTCCAATCAGCATAGTCTCCCAAATTATGAAGAACTACATTTACTTTAATTCATCGATCTCTTTACAAAATAATTTCAGATTGTCAGTAGGACTTAATCTAAATAAATAGAAACATATGATATTGACTGCAAGGGCCCTCTAGAGTCAAGTCTAATTTTCTGCTGCTATAAATAAAAGTTGTTTTTAAACTGATAGATCTCAGTCCATTTAACTTCCCAGTTTTTGAGATATTCAGAAATATTTTCAAACTTCTGTCCTAAGTTTTTTTCATGTTTACTACAGAGTTATTTTCTTTTACACTGATCTTCAGTTATAATGCTAAGCTCCCACCCAAGCTTTATCCTGGTGTGTCATAGTTAGCTTGTCCTGTTTGCTAAATGAGCCACAATAGCCTTAGTCTTCTCCAACGAGGTGGACTTTTCACTTCTCTGATCTTCTGCTCCAATCTCTCCTGAACAGGAATGTAGAGAACATTATAAATCAGGACTTAGCAGTCCTTTATGCAAAGGTAATAACACTTTTTCACTGGGAAGATCTTCCCTGAGCCATGGATCAACATGGCACAAGATTAACTGCTTTATTGAATTAGGGTAAAAATCCTCTCTGTCAAAATTAATTAAAAAATAACTAGTGTCCTTACTATTAATACATGTGCATACTGATCATGCCAGTTAAAACTAACAATGAAAGAAATCAGCTTCAAACAGAGCAAATGCTAGAAGTGTAAATACTTTAATTAAATTTTTTAAATTATATTAAATTGATAATCATTGCCAGTATTAGCAAGAACTAAAAAGAAAGAATGTAACATAAAGCAAATTACAGGGGGAGAAATAAAGTAATGAAGTTCATATTGAAATAATTATTTTAAAAGATAGAGGAACTGGAAAGAGGAAATATATGAATTAAAAACTGTGATATAGCCTGTACGTCATAGTTGAATGGAAAAGATTTTTTCCCTTGTAATTTTGTACATGCCTTGCACTACCCCAGCCCAAGTGTTTCAGTTCTCCAAATCCAGGCTAGGGTAAAATTTATAAACACAATGATACCTTTCAGTATAGACATATATATTTTGATAATTAAACAGAAACAATCCTTGCATTAGACCCTGCCAAAACACCTGTGCTACAAGTCTACAGCAACAGCATCTTTTTTTTTTTTTTATATATAGTTCATAAGTTCCTTATATAAAGAAAAGTTCATGAAGAGGAAAAGAAGTTACTACTAAACCAAACTTAGAAGTTAAGATATTTTTCTAAGAACTGAGAGTTGAATGACCTTCTCTGTTGCTACTCAAGTTTCCTCTGTTGGTAGCTACGTAGATGCATACTATTGATACAGGTGAAAAAAGATCTTCAAAATATGCCTGTGCAATTACCATCAGTGAAGGGCACTGGGATCTGCTTACAGAGGAGTGGGATTTTATAACTGATGAACTCTTGGTTGATATCTTTTAGCTATGATAACAGATTTTCTAGCATAGTGGGTTTAACATTAATTAATTAATACAACTATGTGATGGCTTTTTGTTGGTTTGTTGGGGATTTTTTATTTATTTAATTTTTTTAACAGTTAATCATATCTCAAATGATTGTTAGAAGGTACCTAAAAGAAATTAAGCTTCTCAGATTATAAAGGAATTTATAAAGAATGAAGATTGATTAGAACATCATAATTAGGCTAGTATGTCTTTCAAACCCACTAAATTATGTGTCCCTTTAAACTAGTCTTTTCTTTCCTTTAACAAAGGAGAACTATGCCTGGTTCTCTCTGTCTTCTTTGTTTTATCATCATTGCTGACAGGAATCATAAAGTCATTGAACTGATAGCAATAGTGCGTAATTCTTGCACGTCACTCAAAATTAATGTTCATACCACTTTAATACAATTAACTGCTTATCATTTTGCTATAGTATTAATTAGAGGTTTTCTATCAAAATATGTCAAACCTGAAAAAAAAAATAAAATGAAGGATGCTCTTTTACTGTCCTTTGAGACAAAACTATGGCCTCAGAGAAGGAAATAGGAGTGCTGTGATACTTGTCCATTCGAACTCTGTCTGTTTTGGATTTTCATGTGACCTTTCTGTACACAAAATAAAATGGATGTTTGCTTTAAATATGACGGCCTTCAGGAATTTTGAACAATTTATACTGGTAATGCACAAAAAAAGGCTTGCAGGGTAAGGAAAGAAATATTAGAAAGGAAACAATAAACCATAAGTTATTAGAACTTAACCTCTTCTATTCTAAAAACTGATAATAGACATCTTTTAATACCAGATTCTTTAGAGGAAGAGCTACTACAAGTTGCTTTTTCTCAGATCAGTTACAAGGGTTTCTTACACTTTTTTCATATTTTTAATTTCAGGCTTAGCAGTAAGTGTCAATAACATTTCTTGACCACTGCTACCCCATTCTTTTTTCTCATAGAAAACAGTCAGTGAGCTGTCATTCATTAAATTCATACCAGATATTTCTAGTCTTATCTTAGTCTGCTGATTACCACCCTCACATTTAAAAATACTGTGTGCATTTAAAAGGCTTTTTAAAATAGTTAGTTCAGGGCTTTGAAATAATGTGAGACCAGATATAACTGAGCAAGGTCTTTTTTTCCACACTTAAGAATTACTTTTCCAGGTACCATTATGTATAAAAGATCTGAATCCTTCTACACTGTAACCTGTTCACTTCTTTCGTGGTAGATTAAATTTTAGAAGGGAAAATCTCTTTCTGCAATGTATTTGCATATTAATTTGAGTTGAGAAACACCAGTCTGTTAGCTGTCAGTTTTGGTCCATTAGCCATGTTATGCCTCATCTGTTGCAGGTAGATTAATACTTTATACATTATTGAAAAGTTACTATTTTATTGTTGGGGAAAAATTTTTTTTTTTTCTCCTAACATAATGTATTTTTTAAACACTTTTTTTTTTTTTTTTTTAAATCGTCTAACCGGTTTCGATAGGGTGAATGTCTAAGCTTGATACAAAAAAATAGTTGAAGATTTATTAGAAAAACTGTTGCAGGCTCCTTTAGAGGAAAATATGTTTCAACGCATTTTAGGACTTAAAAGTTTAACTGAAAATATTTCCATGATTTCTTAACATTCTGAGAAAAGAAAGTGAAGAACTGAAATAACTGAGCGTTGGAAAGAATGTTTCAAACTTCTCTTATCTTTCTAGAAGAGAGCCTCCTTCCAGAATACCAAGAAGGATTTTGACAACCATAATGACTGAAACACAGCTTTATTTTCATGATATTGGTCATTGATTCTTTTTTGACTCTGATTTAATTGTTACCTATTTCACATTTCATATGAAATATAGTGCAAAGGCTTAAAGATGTGATATATTCAATAAAAGTCTTCTGACATATGTATATCATTAAATTAAAATGTGGCACTTTGGCATTTGTAAATCATCTTGGTTCTAATGTAAATACAGATCAGTCATTCGTGGAAGGTCTGCTGGATATCCATAGCCATTACTCTTTACACTTATCAGCCCATAACTCAAAACGTTTATGATGTCCTATCTTTCAATCTGAGTTGTGAGTTCTGCATTTCCAACAATCAACGAAGCAGTTAATGATTTGTTGGATGAATCACGGTTCATTTTAGATATTTAGGCCAAATAACTTTATATAACCCTAGGCTGATATTTTCTCATCTTTTCAACTGACCTACACATGTCTTTTAAAAATAGATATTGCATGTCTTATACTGAAGCTGTATTAATTTAAAAATAACAGAAATTAAGACTTTTGAAAGTGTAAGAGATTTAAATTTAAGTGTGATTAAGACTTCCTGATTTGTCACATAAATAAAGATTAATTCAAAATCTAGGCTTCACCTTCCTGAGAAGCATATATCTAGGTTTTACCACAATCTGTTTAACTAACTACACTACCAGTCTGGTTAACTAATACTTGTAGTTAGTGTTAACTATACTACTAACAAAAAAAAATGTCTAGTCTTCCAGGCAATGAAGCGTGTGCTACTGACTGTAATAGGAGTTTGAAGAGGAGACAGAATCTCCTCTTTCTTCTCAGAAAGAAAAAGGATAATTTCAATGAGATATAAACCAAAAAAAATTACCACAAGGGTATTGAAATATTCCAGCAGGCATTCAGAGAGGCTGCGGGATCTCTGTTCCTGAAGATGTTTAAAACTTCACCAAAAGAAGCCCTGAGAAGGCCACTGTAATTAGACCTGCTCTGGGCAACAGGTTAGCTCAAACCTCTGGAGGCCCTGCCAGCCTGCAGGACTGTGTGATGCTGTGGGAAGCTTTTGTACCAGTGACTGCAAGATGCTGAGAGTGCATACCAGAGAAATGATCACTAGAATCCCCATGTTCTTGTCATACACTTGTGTAACAATGCTTTTCATACTAGCCAGTTAAAGGAAAATTATTTTGGTCTATCTCTATTTGTCTTTACATATTTGTCTTGTATTACCTTTGATCTCAAAGTATTCATGTTTACTCCCCATATATGCTTGTGTTTTTTGTGATGCCTTTCATTTCTATGAATATACGGCTTGACATATACTTAAAAGGGAGCTATTCAAGAGCAAGGAGTTATAACTTCAGTTTAAAGCCGTGTTGCAAACAACTAAACATGATGATGAATCCATTTTGTGTCAAAATCAAGAAACTACAGGGACTTTGATTATTTTAACCCTGAGCTTCTGTTTTACTGTGTCTAAATAGGTTTAAATCTATGACATTTAATATCAATATTGTAAGCACCTCCATTCACTCTGTACTATATGAATAAAAAAAGTTACATTATAATAACTCCAAGGATTTCAAAGTCATGCCTGACTTAACAAAGGAATTTTGTTTCTTATTCTCATTTGTTTATCTGCAGTCTTCCCACGGCAGTCAATACAGTTACAGCTACAGGAAAATGTACATATATATTCCACTTAAATTGCTTCAGCCCAGTATTTTTCAGAAAAGGAGCTGGGAGGGGGGGAATTTGTATCAGTTTGTAGCACATTCTTCTTGATAATCAAAGTATAAGGAAATTAATCAGGAACATAGGATATGTGTGTTAAGGTCTCCCACCTTGTTAAGTATAAAATCCAAAGGCTAATAAAAATGCCTTTGATCTGTGGCTATTCCCATGACTCTTAAACAATTACAAAGAGATATGGAAAATCATGGTCAGGAAGAAAAGCTTGGCAGATGTATGTTTCCAATTCCATGAACATAGCAGCATTCCAAGATACAGTAATTTTGAGTCACGGTCCATGATCCCAAATTTATGCGTTTCCTCTCCTAATTCTAATAAAATGTCATAAGTAATATCTAGTATATAAACCAGAAGTTAAAACTCTGAGTCATTCAAAAATATGGATTAAATGTCTTAAGTTGTAGCTATTTTTGGTCTGTGTTTCTCTTGT
Organism: Merops nubicus; assembly: GCF_000691845.1. Lineage (NCBI taxonomy): Eukaryota > Metazoa > Chordata > Aves > Coraciiformes > Meropidae > Merops > Merops nubicus. Next base: position 84,993 of record NW_008581944.1, read on the forward strand.
ATACAGTTAGAAGTGATAGTTCCCTATCAACTTCCAGCTAGGAGCGAAAGATTTGTAAAAGTTTTGTTTTATTTTCCTGTTGTAGGCTCAAAGTTCACAGTATGTAGTTATTTACAGCATTAATGCATCTTTTCCTCCTTTGTACTTATATTCATATTTGTACCTTTCTCTAAATTTTTATTGGATATCAGCAGGTCTCATTAAAAATGACAGGAGATTAATAGGGTGAAATAGCATTATATTCCATCATTACCTAGGGAAAACATGCATTGATTTCAGTTTCTTTGTTTTTTTTCCAGATGCTGTAATAATTACAAAGATCGTTCACAAAACCCATTGGTTTTTAATAAATTGCTTGAAGTTTTGCAGCTAATTGCTACAGCAGCATAGGTATTCACTAAGGTATCTAATGGTTCAGACTGAGGGTGAAATATTACACACCAGGTTCTTAACAGTGCCACAGCTAATTTTGTCTACTGATGTAGTGATGTTTGTTAGATAATGAATGTTAATTGTTTAAGCAAAAGAAAAACATTGTGGGATGTGATTTTGGAGTCTCAGCAAGTCTGTTAGCCAGGAAAAGGACATACAGTGACACACAACAATCATGTTGTCTATTTGGTAGGTTGCCAGAGCCATGTATGTCCTCCACTCTCTTAATGAAATACGTCCCTTTGCATGACTTCCTCAGGAAGTTTCACTCAGTGGTGTGTGAGCTGACCTTTAGTCACAGATACAGGTAATTTTAACAAATTATAAAATTTCCCCATCTATAAGACAGGTGACAGTCCAGAAATCAAGTGGGTCGGCATAGTGGATCCAGCAGTGCATTGCATCGTCTGGGTGCAGGGCACCATGGTGCAGGGTTCTGGCATCTCTCTTTCCTCAATTCTCTCTTGCATCTCCTGTAGTCTTTCCTGAGCTTCTTCTGGACTCTTTCCTGCACATATCCACATATCCCTGGAGCTTTTTTTCAATCCTTGACATCCATCACCAAGTGACTCTGGACATGATCAGTTATAGGTGTGGGTAAAATGTATCTGATTCCCTTTTGGCTTGTTCAAATTCCCTTGTAGGCTAACAATTTTCTATCACCATCATTGATTCCCTTAATCTTCTCTGAAAGGACCTCCAAAGTTTGCAGCTCCTGCAATAATTAACAGGTTGTTTACACATAAAGTGTTCCTCTAGTCTTTTAAGAAAGCTGTTTCTAAAAGTCTGCTGCTGTAATTTTGTTCCTGAATTGTCCCTCTCTTTCATAGAGAACTGAATACTTGTTATGATGGAAAACACATTCTTTTCCAATAATGGTGTTTTATTGCTTCCCTGTTTCCCCACTCTTCAGCTAAAACTCATTCACTCCTGACTGCCATGGTCTATTCCACTCAGTGGATGGGTGATAATTCGTTTGCTGTGTTCTCAAAGTGCAAGACCACACCAAAAGGGGGTTTACATCAATCAAACAGTGAAACTTTTTGTTTCATATCTACCCATAAAGTGGCATGCAATATGTAAAAGAGTGACAGGAAAGGTGAAGTAAAGAGGGGAAAGAGAGTGATAGCTACCACCACGGGTCCAAGGTGTCCCTATGGTTCCAGATCCAGGCAGTGTCCTGCCAGCCCTTCCAATCGTTGTCATCCTTGGTGGGGAAAGCTTCCAAAGTTCGGTTGCTAAGAAGCCATCTTTTATGCTGGGTGATGCACCTTGCTCCTCCACTGTCCCATGGACTCCTGCCAATGTCCTGCCAATCTCTGCCTTTCGTGAGCGAGGCTTCCATGTAAGAGGCTTCCACTGCAGGGATGAGTGTCCAAGGCATGGTCTGCCTTAGAGGTGGGTAGCTTTTGACCGAGAGGTGTGTTTTAGCATTGTAATGATTTTATAATGAGCAAAGTTCACCCAAAGTTCACGATTTCTTAATCAATGCTGTGATGGCAGTTGTGTCAAATCATTCTTGGTGGCAGTGATGCAGTTTGCATTAGCAGCTCTGGCTCCCCCAGGTAATGGAGAATGGCACAGTACACTTCATTTCACACAGTCCTTCATCCTGAGGTGTTTGCACCTTTGTATCTGTAGGAACTGCATTCCTTTCTTGGTATCAGCAGCTATGTCTAAGGTGAGCCACTGCAGACTCTTGTCAAGATGTTAGCCTAAGTTTTGGGGTACCTTATTGTCCAAGTTTCTCATAATAAGGTTGAGACAATATTCTTCTGAGTGACTCTCACACTGACCCACAACATAAGCGATCAAAGCTTTAATGATAGTTCTGTGACTGCTTCTAACTGAGGCATAGACATCAAGAAGATCTTTATAGTCTTTCTTTCAAGACTTCATCATCTCTTAACACTGTGTTTGGATGTCTGGCCAACAGGCACATAGAAATATAAAAATGGTTTTCCAGTAATGAACAGTGAACATCTGCCATGCCAGAGGCCGTTTGTGCCTACAAGTATAGCACAGAAAAATAGATTTTACTGAGGAGGTAAATTTGATAGTCACTGAAAGACAAGAAATGAATACTTGACTGTCCATAGTTATGACATTTAGATTAAAAAACACCCCACCAAACCATAATGTCTGCAGTAACCAGCCAGGTCGTCTTAGCACATCTTATGACTGAGAAACAGTGTGTCACTAAAACATGTTTTAGTACTTTTCAAGAGAAAGAAAAGGCTTTCTGACTACATTTTGAATGAACTTTTTCACACTCTGCATAGTAATAATGCTCAGCAATAAACAGTTTTTCATCAGTACCTTTATGCAGCATCATTAACATGTACTCTAAGACCATTTATGAAGGTGCCGATAAGGTGACTTACCCCTTCACAGTGGGAACAAAGGGCATTCAGCTACATGGTAACACCCTCTTTGATGCAAGAGATCAGTAAACAATTTGCCAGGTAATCCTCTAACCTGTTTTCAGCTATATGTAATACTACTTGAGCACAGACTGGTGTCAGAAACTATTGGTTTATTGATGGAGACAATACTATTAAAAAGTCATAAGAAAAAGTAAATGTGTTCCTAGATGTTTTCAAACATACATGTTTGGCAGGGCAGTTGGGAGTACCTGGATACATCCATTTCCACTGTGACTGGCTGCAGTGAGGAACAAACAAAGTTCAGTTTCTAATAGTGTGGTCCTTTGATAGAAGTGGAGATTAATATAGAAAATTAGATGGAGAGCTTCAAAGGTTGTTGTTTAGAAGGCCCTTAACCAAGATTGCATGGAACAGAGGAGCTCTTCTGGAAATTGGCCTCTTTAGAAGGGAGAAAGTCTTCTTTCATGGACAGAAAGCAGTTAAGAAAGCAATGAATTGCTAAAAAATATAGTTTGGACTGTGTAGATGGTATGACTGGAGCCAATATTAAAATTTCATTGATTTTTGAGACTTAACTATCTAACCTTTATATAGGTTTTCATAACCCCCAGGTCAGTGGTCAAATTTTTTTGGTACTCCTAAATGCATATGTAGATTTTACCTAGAAGACCTGTAGAGAGACATACATATTATACAATGTTTTCTTAATTTGTGCAGTTTCTGCCTTCATATGATTTTAACCTTTCAGAAAGTTATGCGCCTCTAATGTGCAAACACCACATTTGTTTTTCCTCAAATCCCATCCTTCTAAATTGAGTAGCAGACCTTTTTGACATATAAATTAGAGCAACTTAATTATATTTTTGCTGAGCAAATGGCAGCTGATGAACTGCAAGCAGGTGTACGTTAGAAGAAGCAGAGAGTAAATTACTGCTGTGCTGTTGTTATTTTTAGTAACATAAATTAAAGAAGTGTGCGTAGGGGAGAAAAAGGAATGAACAGTATTAAAAACAAGATAATAACGGGTGCTTCTGGGCCCCTGTTCTGTGAGTTAATGAACAATTTTTGTTTCCATCACTGTCAAACTTGCTAATCATTTTTTTTTTTTTTTCTAAATCTTTCTGTTGCTTCTATTTCCTATACACTTGTTACAGTGCAAGATTGACAGGTTCAAGGATGTTCTGGAACCCCAACATTCCATATCAAAACATTAGAATTAAGTTTCCTAGTTCTTGCATGCTTTGCAGTGGTTTGGAGAAGCTCAGTAGCTTTTGGGGGAAGTTTTGCTGGTTTTCAGGAACAGCAGAAATTTCAGTTTGGCGTTTTGTTTTGTTTTGTTTTGTTTTGTTTTGTTTTGTTTTGTTTTGTTTTTGTTTTGTTTCTGTTTTGTTTTTTTCTTTCCATTATTGTCATAAACTTCAATAAAATGCTTTAAAGATTTCATTTTTGAGTATACTTATAAACATGTCTGTATGTTTTCAAGATGATGAAGAGTCATCAGTGCATGCTGACTTCTTTAGTTATGTGGGAGTATCTCTTTTTTCATAGAATTTTAGTCTAAGGTAGCTTTATGGAGTTAAATGATAGAAGACCACATATGCAATAAATCACAGGAAGCAGTAGAGTGTAGACATTATAAGGGGAATAAATTAAGGCATTCAGTCATAAAGGTAATAACTTATGGAGAGAGAAATTAAGAAACAGTCAATAGGTTTCAAAATGAGATGAGGAGAAGAAAGGAAGTCAGTGAGGCAGAATGCTCAATGAAGCCTCTTTTAGGTGATGAGAGCTGAGGAGAAGACTTCTACATCAGTAGCCTGCAGAATGGTAAAGAGACCCTAAAAAAGCAGAATGAAAGAAAAGGAGAAAAAGAAGAAAATAGAGAGAGCTCTTACATTTTTTTGGAAATCCTAAAAAATTTTTGGATCAAAGCTTTTTATAGAACTTGTCTAATGCAGAAGCATAGTTTATTTATTTAGAGCTAATCAACATACTAGGAGCAATCTAGATTTTTCAATATGTCTCTGATTCAAATTCCTTATTCTATCAGTTTACAAAATTCCTCTGGGTATGGTAAAACTTCTATATATTTGAGGGGAGTGAGAGGAAAAGAAACAAATTTTTAACAGTATGCTATTGTTATCCTAGTAAAAGGAAAGGATCCCACGTGAGAAAGTATACAACCGTTCAAAACAAAACCAGGACAAGCTATTCCTCATCAACAGCTTGCATGATCTAATCTGAACCAATGTGTAATGCTAAGTCTTGTATTTTACCTCCAGTCTGGAGTGACGTGCTCCGTATCAGCATACCTTATTTACAGAGAACTTGCCTTCAGCTGAGTTGTGTTGCATTATACATTGACAGGGGACTAGATAAGTTGATTATTTGGATATTTCCTTTTAAGTGTATTAAAGGGCAGAGTGATCCTTCAGTAAAAACACAGTCTGTTACGTGAAGCAGGTATCTTGAGAAATCTGATTTCCATTTATTTCACTGCTGTTCTGCTTTGATTGGTTAATTAGAATTTTTTGTTAATTTTCTTTCTTCTGAAAAATGAATTACTTTAATTTTATTACTGAGATATTCCTTTGAGAATATACATAGAAATGCTCAGGTAATACATTACAAAGGATCAAAGAGGACCTAAAATATTTTCAGTTCTGCTCTTGCAGTGCAAATATGAAACATGTCACTAAGTCTACTGATATTTTTGTGGATTTACACTGACTTGTAATTGTTCAGCTCTTCTTCTAAAACATTCTAATCTAATAACCTACTTTTGTCATAATTTTTCATCAAAGGACAGAGTGCATGACTTTTACAGTGTTACTGAATTAACTATTCAAGACCATGTCTGAGTTGTGAAGAATCAAGTAATTGCCTATTAAAAATTATGCATTACACCTAAAAGACACAATGACACCAGCAACAAAATTACTGGCAATCCATTTACAAGTGCATGTTGATTTAATTAGGAAATTAGATGATTTCTTTTTTTTTTTTTTTAAATACTTGTTTCTTAATTAAAATCTTCACGGTCTTTGAGTGCTTATTAACTTCATTTGGAATGGAGGTACTAGCTACATTTTGTGATACACTAAGAATTGCCTGAAGACCTTCTCCCCCCACACTCAATGCTTTCATCCATATTCATTATATATAAATATTATAGAAAACTCATTCCATTTATTTAAGACTCCCATTTCAATGAAAGGAAAATTAAATGAAGAAGTCTGTTTTATCTTCTACAATAAACACAATGGAGAGAGAAGAAGAATGATTTGTGTTGGCCATTGGTTTATGATAATTCTTATTTATCCTTAATTTATAAAAATATAACCTTGACTAATTTTCAAATTAACAATATTTCCATTTTTTCACAGTTTCATGACTAACACAGGTATAGTAACACAGATATAACAACATAGATATGTTAACATGGGTACACTAATGCAGATAACATCACTTGAACAGATTTGATCTGGCTTCCTTTAACTTTGATGGGACATCCTTGTCCTCTGAGTAAGTTCTTGTTTGAACGAGGATGATATTTAGCTAAACCCTGATTTTGAATTTCAGAACAAGGCCAAAACTACCAGAGAGACATAACAGACACACCACCACAGATGTGGCTACTTCTGCATACCATTCATGTCATGGTTCTACTAGGAAATAGATCTTGTGTCATGTTGCATAAGTTCAAGTGATCATCTCAAAATCCATGCTTACTCAGTGAAAAAAAGCTATTATAGGTAGCGTATTCCCTAAAAAGTACTGGTAGCATGACTTTCGTGACCTTAGACAGACCTCTAAGAATGACATTTGAGATACCCTTGTGTAGCAAAAAATATGTCTATTAAGAAAACTGTACAGAGAAATAGGTATGCTACTTTTTACTTCTGCATCCTTGTAGGTGAAAATCTGTATTATGAAGTTCTTTGTGTTAATAGCTATGTAAAGTACATGGTTAAGACAAATCCCTGATTATGAAATTATCTTCCCCATTTAGGGTTGCAATCAGGTCATTTTTTTGTTTATTGGGCCAATAGTGACTGAAATAAAGTGTTAGTGATAAATTGCTGGTATTACACTGTGATAATGACAAAGTAAATTATTTTAGAAAACTAATTTAGTATTTTAATAGTAACATAACTGAGATTTATATGAACAATTTTTACACTCTTGACTAGTAAACCTTTTATTGATGAGTTAATGGCCAGCTAGATAAATTAAGCTCTGTCAGCTTCACCCAATGCCTTATAACAACTCACATTGGTCATTAACTGGTTGATTGGTAAAGTGTTTTATTATTGCTTTGGAAATATTACCTAAAATGAAGCACAGTAATTTGTGATCCTTTATCATTTTTATTTTGATGACTTGACTTTTTTTTAATCAAAAAATGTGATGCACATTGAGAACCCAAAATTTAAGCAGTTAATGTGATTTAAACTGAAACCGTCAAAGTTACTTTTCAAATACAGACATTTGCACTTGAAATAATAGCCCATTTATGCCCTTGAAAACCATCAGGGTCTATAGAGAGATTAAATCTGTTCTAAAGACTTCCACATGCACTCATTTGTAAAAACTAAATTTGATAAGTTAGTGATTTATGCAGTATTTTCATATTATGTTATAAGAAACTTTTTTTCCCTAGCATTTACACAACTTCATGTGTTTGGTTTTGTTGTTCTGTTTTGTTTTGTTTTGTTTTGTTTTTCTCTACCCTTGTTCAGAACGTGCTTATCCTAGACACATGGTGGGTATATGGGACATAATTCTATGTCTTCAAATGATTCAATTTTTTAAAAATAATATTTTACTTCCTTTGGCTATTCCCACGTGCTCACTTTATATAGCCAAATTCAGGAGTCAGAGAGAATTTCTGTTCTTTGAATTAAGTGAATAACTTACAGACAACAGTATAGAGAGAACAAATAGCAGTAATTACGAGACCTGCAGTGTGAGTTTTCACAATGCAACATATGTTAATAATTTGTCAACAGCTTTCTCTTGATTTTATGAGTTGTCAATTTCTCTTTCTGTCTGTTCTAAAACAAAATACTATTTTCATCCCTCTTTCATTAAAGTCCTTTTTGCTATGTTGTTTAATCATGAATGTTAATACAACCTCTCATTGCAGTTAGATAGTAACAAATGAAGAGGTGAAAGGGTTATAAGAACCAGAATTTTGGATTTCCTAAGAAAAGACTTAAAATTATGTAAAGGCACAATGACAATGTATCCACAAAAATGTGTTAATGTTTTTCTCTGTGTGATGGAGATATTCCCCAATGAAGCATAATGAAGAAATATCAAATATAGTGTCTGACTGTGATGGAGGTAGCCAGGCTCAGTAGTCTTTTTCTAGTCAAAAACTTGTACAGTTTTGTGTCTGATCTCTCTTGAAGTGTTTAGGAGAATCATTGTAGAACTCATTAAGCTGTGACTGTAGGAATTCTGCCCTTCCTGTTACATTAAATAGTGCCCATCCTTAATTAAATATTTTTCATGCATAGTATGGGGTGATTTACAGCTCTTCACATGCTTTCCCTAAGGATCCCTAGAGCTCTCATCACTATTCTGTTTGATCACTTCAAGCTTTAATACATCCACTCCCAGTACAATTCATACTAACTGTAACTGAATCTAGGTGATGGGCTGATACTGCACAGGGAGCAAATGTTAGGGATTTAATTTAAGCTTTACCAGGAGTCTAACAGGAGAACAGTGAGTGTCTCTGATTTCTCATCATGTCAGTTTGTGTTCAATCTCTTGAAAAGCCTTCAAGCATGAATGCATACCTATAAAAGACCAGATCTATTTTTTCCAGGGGTTCTCAGGAATGAGATTCATTTCCTAGGTGCAAGTACAAATGCAGGGAATACTTGGCTGCTCAAATATCTTGAGATGAGAAAACAAATTGAAAAAAAAATTGTTACTTTTTTAATAGGGAAAATAAGTGGGACAGAATTTGATGGTATCACTCTAAGGCTATTAGTTTTATCTATGGATGGCTTCCCCTTTGATTCCACAACAAATATAGTAGAAATGGAAAAGGATTCATGAACGCCTGTAGATTTGAAAATATTAAGAAAGGTCATCTAGTCTAACTGCATGTGCAGAGCAGGTGTGAATAAAATGGATTTCCCAGAACCAAACAAAGACAAAAGCTGCAGTCACTTCTTAATCGGGAAGCAGCTAACAGAAGCTGATTGTTAAAAATGTCAGAAACAAAAACTGACAGAAACCTTCAGAATGCAACCTTGTTCATCCTAAGCAAACTATCACAAGTTCCCAGAAAATGACCCCCAAAGAGGTCCCCAGGAGTTTCTTGCGCTCTGAAAGAATGGTACAGCTGTTGAAGTCTTTTGAGAAACGTGAGTTAGCAAAGCAAACTATAGGCATTTGCTCTATTTCACTATAAGTCAAGGAGTCCATATGCACAGCTAGGAAAGAGCCTATGATGCAAAAATGGTGGTATTGAATTAATGGAGTAAAGTGCATTCATTTTCACAGAATCACAAAATGTTAAGTGTTAGAAGGGACCCCTGGAGGTCATCTCATTCAATCCTCCTGCTCCAGCAGGGTCACCCAGAACAGGTTGCCCAGGATCACATTCAGATGGGTTTGGAAACTCTCAAGAAAAGGAGACTCCACAACTTCTCTCCCAGTTCTCCAGCTCCAGGAGTCTGGCACCCTCACAGGAAATTTTTCCCTTGTATTCAGACAGAATTTCCTCTGTTCTAACTTGTGCCTGTTGCTCCTTATCCTGACCCTTCAGATACTGATACACATTAATAAGATTCCCTCATGAGGTTCACATGGGCCCACTTCATCAGCTTAGCCAAGTACTTCTGGGTGGATGCCATCCACCGGGCACATTGTCCACCCCACTCATCTTGGTGTCATTTGCAGACTTCCTGATGGTGCCTTAATCCCACAATCTTTGTTGCTGATGAAGATATGAATGAGCATTGATCTGAATATGGAGCCCCTGAAGGATGCCACTTGCCACTGATCTCCATCTGTACATCAGCCTGTTGACCATCACATTCTGGATAAATTAATTCATTAACCACTGAACAGTCCACCCGTCAAATCCATATCTCTCAAATTTAGGGAGAAGGATCTTGTGGGGCTTTGTCAAAGGTTTTACAGAAGTCCAGGTAAATGACATAGCTCTTCCTTTGTCCACTGAGATAGTCATTCCCTTGTAGAAGGCCACTACAATTACAGTTAGTCAAGCAGGACTTTCTCTTGGTGAAGCTGTCCTGACTGTCTCAAATCACCTCCCTCTCCTCCATGTGCCTTTGTATAGGTTCTAGGAGGGTCTGCTCCATGATCTTCCCAGGCACAGAGGTGAGGCTGAGGGGTCAGTAGTTCCCAAGGTCCTCCTCTCTAATCGTTTTAAAAATGGGTGCAAGTTTTCCTTTTTTTTTTTTTTTTTTTTCAGTCTAAAAGGACTTCATCTGACTGCCATAACTTTTCAAATATCATGAACAGTGGGTTGGCAACTACATTAGCCAGTTCCTTCAGGACTCTACAATGCATCTCATCAAGTTCCATAGATTTACATATGTTCAAGTTCCTCAGGTTGTCACAATCCTGACCTCTTAAATTGTGAGGGACTTTTCTCCTGTCATTCTTGTCTTCTGGTCCATAGTGCCCATCCTGTGGTTCTTAAGAGAGATGCTCTAGTCCACTAATCAGTTTTGTAGTCTTCTGCCTGGGACACCCAGAACTGTGCACAATACTCCAGACATGACCTCTGTAGGACAGAGCAGAGAAGGAGAAGAAACTCCCTTGACCTGTTGGCCACACTCTTCCCGATGCACCCCAGGATACCGTTGGCCTTCCTGGCCACAAAGACACATAGTGAACTTGTCCACCAGCTCTTGAAGTTCCTTCTCCACAGAGCTGCTTTCCAGCAGACCACCCCTTCACTTGTACTGGTGGATGGGGTATTCCCTCCACAGCACTCTAAACTTGCCCTTGTTGAACTTCATTAGGTTCCCTTCAGCCCAACTACTCAGCCTGTCCAAGTCTCACTAAATTTCAACACAGCCTTCTGGTGTATTCTGAAATCTGTCCATCTCCATTGGTTTAGTTTCCTTAAACAAATTATACACGTAAGCGTCATTAATCATCTTTTCTCTCTTAGTTCAGATTTTGAAGAGCTTCTTTGAACTATTATCCTAGACTAGATGGCTTAGTGATATCTAAAAGTGGTGGAGACATCTGTCTCATGTGGAACATCACCAAGCCCAACAGAATCCTGCTCTTGCCTTGGAACAAGTATTAATGTGCTTCTGTCCCTGAACAGTTTTCAGCAGCAGAGTATGCAAACATTCTGTCTCTGTATAGATATTACTGGGTTTATTCAGGAGAAATCCTCATAGCTTACTGAGTGGGTTTGGAGACGTTTATATGTAGGTAGATTCTGGTATGATTTTTTTCTTCTTTTTCCTATACTCATTAACTTAGAAAAATTGTATTCAGTGTTTGCTGACCTAAGGAGCACATTTATATTTGCTCAGCCAGCAAAAATGTAGACAAGAAAATGTCTTTTTCAGCAACATAAAGACAGATGAGGCATACAAGGAGGGTCTTTAGAATAGTAATTATATAACTAACTTAATTAGTCTCTGCTTCAGTCAAAAGACAATATGATAACACTAGCAAGTTGGTTTATATCCATGGAGACTTAAACATTACAAATATACACAAAGGGTTCTCCAGGGTATTGTGTTACGTTTATGGCCCTTAGAACAGAGCAGAAATGGAAAATTATAGATAAACGTAAAGCAGGTTTTTATAAAGCAGTTCAGAAGTGGAAGAGAAATAAAACCTTCTCGCACCCCCCAATGAAGTAAACCACAAGAATAAAGAAAGGCAGCATGTTTTTTGTGTTGTAGCAGTACTTAGACTGTCACAGCATCTCAAACGTAGGAAGTGTTTTCAAAGTCCTAAGTCAACCCCCTGTCTCAGCACAGCCAGACTGGGTAAAGAAGAGGAGTAGTAGCAAAAGTCCTTATTTTATAAATAGGGAAATGAACCCTCTGCAAAGTGACACAGGGAAGCTGTGAAAGCAGCCAACTGCCACTTGAGTCTGTTACTTTGCAATTGATTGAAAAAAAGGATGTGAGCATAGGACAGATTTAATTTAAATGAGTATGCAGAGGTACTCTAGAAACCTCAGAGAAATGCAGGCAAACATTCACAGCTGGCCACATAAATTGATTAGTCCCTGCAACTGTTGATTCACTCACATTGGTCTCTGAAGATTCCTAGAAGCCACAGGATTTTTCCTGCATCTCTCTTCATGGTATGTGTTGTCACGGAAATTATTTAAAACTCACTCTAACTGGTCAGGATGTAGAATATCTATAACTACTTTTGTAAATTCTGCCAAAAAATACTGCTCCATGCATTCTGGGATACCTTACTGCAGAGCTCTGAAAACCAAAAGGACACTGAACCAAGTGATCACACAATTGGCAGTGATAGTGTTTTTTCTTTCTGTCCCACCTAGGTGACAATGAGGTCTGGTGTTCAGCTGAAACATCAACAGAGGAGTCTGAGGTATCTTCTAGAGTAATAATTCCAAAATATACTCACCAAGGAGTATCAGTGAGCAAAAATTCCTAATGGCAATATTGTATGACAAGTAACACTATACTGGTGAACTCCCTATTAATCTCAAAGAATATGCATCTGTAGAAAAAAAAAAAATATAGCTAACCAGAAATGTTAGAGGATCATATGGACAGAACTATTACGTCTTTGAGGAGAAAAAACATATTTATTTATTTATTTGCTTTTACTGTGCCTTTTTTCTCTACCTTATCTTCCATTACCAACTATAATTCTAAATATTCTAAAAAAGAAAAGAAAGCTTCAAGTTTTTCTAAATATTTTAATATAGCTATGTTCTTGCTAAGAACAACTATGATTTTGTTTTCCTCTGCCAAATCATTACATTCTATCCATACAGAGCTTAGAGCGTAATGGAATTTATATTAAGTGGCCATCTCTTCTATTTCTTGCATTATGGAAGAGTGAAAAAGGGAGCAAAAAGGAAAAAGAGTACACCAGCACTTAGTCTTAACTGATTAACTCATTAACATGACTGTCTTTGTTTAAAAAACTAAAGAACTAAGGTAAATTGAGTAAAACTGAATAAAAGTAGTATTAGAGAAGTGTGTGTGAAAAGAGTGGAACAAATAATACATTCATTGAACAGCTTTATTCAGTGTATTACAAAAAAGGGTTCAAAGCCTGTATGACAGAAAAAGTTTCCTGCCCACCTATCTCCCTTTTATTTGTCCCCTACACCCTCACACACCACTTCAGCTAACAAACAAGAAGTCCTTGTGGAAGGAAAAAAAAAAGCAACAAAAAAAACCCCACAATAAAACAGGTTTTGTTTTGTTTTTCTTTAAATAGATACATTGTGATCTGACAAATTTTTTAACCTTAAGGGCTCCATGTTGGCACATTGGTGAATACTAAAGAGTAAAAGAACTGTTTCCTGATGTGTGTCCTGTGTTCCCTGAACATGAATGTGTCCCCTTAGTGTCCTCTGAGGTGTACCTAGGAGTGTCATCTTCTACCATAGAATTCACCTTTTGTTAGGCAGATAAGAAATTTAGGGGTCATATATATTCTCTGTATTTCACTGTTTGATCAATCGATAAAAAATCACTCACCCTAACACACTCTCTTTTTAAGGCTTCTGGTACACAAACTTCTTTTCTCTGACTTTAGTAGGACCAGTTGTAAACAAATTCCTCCACAAAGACAAATAGTAGGTGTTACTTGGATGCTACCAACGAAACAAAGTGATCCATCCATGTCAGTAGTATTCTTTACTCCAGATTGAAGATGAATTAGTGGAGAAAATTAATCTCCATTGGAGATCCTAATCAATAGGGATGTCTGAGAAATGAATGTGGCTCAATATATTTAGTAAGTTAATTTTTAAACATCTCAGTTTTGGATTTAATTAGTAATCTCAGAACAGCTATAACCTCAGTATTTCATGAGGCCATAAACTAATAAATTTTACTTGCTACTATTTAAATTCATTTCCTGGCAAAAAATAAAGATGTGCTTTATAATGAAAAAGAAATAGTATGTGAAGGTGACTATGATGAGTATGAGTGTGATGTTGGGTAGATTTATCAGCAAGTCAGAAGTACATTTTCAATGGCCAATAAGTGAAGCATTGAATAGGATCTGACTGAGGGTTTCCAATATGTTTTTTAAACCTTTTTAATTACTGAAAATGAGTTTTTTATGGGAAAATAAAGTGTGATACTTTTCCCATGAGTTTCTCAACATGAAAGAACCTGGGAAGAAGTGTTAATTTTTCAGATTTTCTACATGGAGCAAAAAAAATAAAGGTTTCTTGTTGAGTATAACATTTCTAAGTTAGTGACATAGGTTAATGTTTTGAATTTTATTTTAAAGACTACAGATTCTTTTCCTTTTAAATATATATTTATAGGAACATGGAACCCTTATTTCTGTCCAACAAGCAACCAAAAAATATTTTAAACAAAGAAATCTTCATATGGTATATAGATTTTCATTGTCACAAAGAATTGCATTTTGCTTAACCACAGGAACTTTATTGTGCCAATTGTTACAACATTCCCTGTTTGTAATGGTACAAAACCCCTTCATGAATAGAATTTCTTTTATTATGGAGAAAAGTAAGTTTTCAATGTTTTTCAGTTATTTCTGAGCCTAATTTTATCTTATTGCTAAAATCCTAAGTATCCTTTTAATGCAAGAAAGGAAGAGCTGCCGTGTTTCGGTCTACTTTACCCCTCTTAAATACATTCTTTATGTATAGACCATATCTTTAAGTTACCAGGAGTACATTATCATTACATGCCTGAAGTTGCCAAAATGGAAAACATTAATTGTTCTTTTAGTTTCATGTAAAGTATAATAAGATATGAGTTCAACATTAATTTAAATAAAATTATGAACTAGGAAACTGTATTGTTATTATCACTCAAATTACCTGTGAAAGAAGTTTATATGACTCTGGAAGTTACAAGATTCAGTGTTGATTATGAACTCAAGAGATGTCATTGTGTTCTCTTAGGATATTTAATTAATGTGTAATTACAGGGCTAATACAATAAATTTTACAGTCTGTAACTGAGAAATAGCTTCACAAATGTTTAGTCCCTTGTTAGGACTTGGATACCGAAGAACAAAGCTGACTGTATTTAGAGACACTGTTTTAAAGCTCAATTAACGACTGCCATTCCTAATACTGTACAATAGATCACTTGCACATTCACAAAATTCTGAAGTAGCATCCAGATGAATCTTAATAAAACTGTAGAGAGGAAATCAAATCCAAAAATAATTTAAATGGTCCATGAACCTACACACTGACCTTCTCAAAATAAGGGTTTTCCAACTTTTTCTTTAATTTTCACAAGCCACTCATATTTTTATTCACATTGACTTTTAAGACATGGAATGAAGGCTGAAGGGTGACCTCTTTGTAGTCTACAACTTCCTCAAGAGAGGCAGTGGAAGAGAAATAGCAGGTCACCTCTGTCTGATGACCAGCAATAGGATGTGAGGAAACAGAATGAGACCTGTGGTTCCCTTCCAGTGTGGCATATTCTGTGATTGTATGATAAGAAAACCCTTCAATACCTAAGCAATTCAAACAGCTTTTCTGATGAGGCATCTGCTGTAAGGTATTTTATTCCAAAGTGTAACATTAATTTTGTGAATATCACCATCATTACTAATTTGTCTTAATGCCAACAATAGAAAATAAAAACAATTAATAAATAAGGAAATACTTTGCAAGCAGGCATACTCTGTGTCCTGGCATCCATAACAGTGTTTCAGGCAGGGGTAGAAATTTATTCAGAAACACCCGAGGTGGACTGCAACTTTATTGTACCCCTGTGAGTATAACTGCATAATGAATCTTTCTTCAATTAACAAAACAAGACTCTTGAACTACAATGTTCTGATTTATTTGTCACTGGAAAATTTAATGTGCTTAGAAGAGAATGTGCTAATGGAGTCCTCTGCATCAAAACATCATCAACTATGCATTCTTTGTATTTATTTTTATATTTCAGTGTGCATGATATATCAAATGCAAACAGGAGTATAGTGCATGCTCTTCCGTTCATTTGCTCCAGATAAACGTTTTATTGTCCCTCAAGGTCATCATTTAATCATACGAAAGACTAAATATTTGCTGGAAATAAGAATAGTCAGGAAAGTAGGTCAAGATCAGACAATAAGCATCAAGCTTTGGATTATGCTAACAAACAATTACAGGTGGCCTGTACGTGAGTAGTAGACAACAATATAGTTGTAATTTCTCCATGTAGGTTGTTATAATTTTAGACCATCTGTCTTTCTAAGCCATTTCTGCATGTAAGGATCTAGTTGAACATGTTAGGACTCTATAAAGGGGTAACCAAGTTATGTGGCCAGTGAAATTCAAGCAATAAAATAAAGAAATTTGTAGTGACATCAAACATAAGATCAAAAAATAAAGAATGACTGCTGCTTTTGGCGATCTGAGCATCTATCAAGAATATTGAAGGTGGTGGTGATGATTTGTGCTTTTTTCTTAGCACTAAATAATTAATTTTTAGAAAATAAAACTAAAAAATATTGGGTTTGGAAGTGAACTTTGGAAGCTGGTTTCAAATACTTCACTTCCAAGACACAAATAATTCATTCCAGATATTTGTATAACTACTTAAAATTCCTGTCTGCTTTTGCCAGCTCTATAATTGGATGATTGTAACCTTGGAGTCAAATTGAAACATTAGTGTTCACCAGTGTTCTAGTAACTTTACTTTTCAGAAGTCAAGATACTTTCTGGACTCAATATAGCAAGGTAAAACTGTGATGAATAATTTCCTGCAATGTGTCATTAAGGGAAAGACCATAGAGATTCCATTTAATGAGGAAATATTACCTGACTTGAAAATATTGTATTACCTACAGAAACAAAAAGAAAAAAAAAAAAAAAAGAACACAATGGAACTAATTCTGGGTATCATCCTCGACAAAAAAAAAGTTTTTAAATGAAAAATGAAACAAAACAAAACAATTTGTAACCATTGCCTAATTGCTATGCATAAAGCCACAGTGAGGTCAACATAAAGAGCATTGAAATGGATGTCTCTTGTGAAGAAAATATTGCCTAGGGATGTCGTTGGAGTCGATCTGATTCCTGAGAATGAGACCAAATAGCATGTAAAGAAGGTCTGGAGAGCTGTTATGAAATAAAAGTAGGGCATGAATGTAGGCTTTCTTTATGTTTTGAAAACTTCTAACAGTTTCAAACCTGTATCACTGTCCAACCTTATCAAGTGCTCATTTTCTTCTTTGTATGTCTTTGTGGGTACAAAATATTACACAGGGTGTGGTAACTATACCTGGTATCCAATATACTCAAAATGGTCAGATTTTCCCATTCTTCACATATGCTACACTATAGCTAGGGTATTAACTAGGATATATCGGACATGGACGTGTAAACGATAGATCCAACACATCCTAGTGCAGGCAGGAATACTGAACAGTTTAAAAAGTTTATTCTTAAAGGAGCATAATGATAGTGGCTACAGTATGTTACAGAGAAGACGACCAAAGAGAAGAGTAGAGGAAGAAATAAGTGAAGACAGATGATGTAGGAGAGTGTCTGCCTCCCTTTGTCACAGAATGCTTGAATGGTGTCCTCCACTGCTTAACTCCACTACTGCCACACATGGAGGGGAATATGGTCCTTTCTCTGACATAAATGCATGAGTGCAATAGTAACTTAACCATTTGGATTATTTATTCCTAATCAGAGAACAAGTAACAACAGACTAGCAGCAGTTTACAACAACAGTGGGTAGGACAGAGTTCATGTAGGTAATAATCCCAGTACCTTCTAGATACATGGTCAGGTTTGAATTTGTGCAAAACATCTTGGATCTGAAGAAGTCTAAGTTGCTTAGGTAAACCTTTATAAGGTAGGAAACTTTTCAACCTTACTGTACAATAATCATCACATACCTTCCACATACAAGTATTTCTTCAAGAAACTTAAAAAGGAGAGAACATCTCCTCTCACTGAATTGAAATATTTCTTAATCTCTCTCTAGTGAACCACTCTGAAAATACTGGCTTTTGAACTGTGCTTAATTCTTTTTTTTTTTTTTTCTGTTGTTTGGTTACCACCTGGACAAATGTTCTGTTTCAAATTTTAGACCTTGACATCCATCTACATTTAGCATGTGTGCCTGCTCCCTCTCGCTCTGCACTAGTGCAGGTGGTGACAAAGGCATGGTGTGGTGTGAGCTCTGAGTTTATAGGAGGCTTGCAAGCTTTTTCTTTCAGGTTAGCAGTCTGTGAACCTCTTCAAACAGTTCAACTGAAGAATTTGAGTTCTCCATTGAGTTGACAGAAGTTATTGATGGTTAGTGTGAATGCAATTTCACTGCCTTTTTGAAGAAGAGCTTGAAGTTGAAGGAAATAACTGATGATGCATAGAGTAATATGAATACTTTTTTTTTTTTTTTTTTTTTTGAGTTTCCTTCTCAGCTGAAAATAGTAGATAGGCAAATGATTACAGTAGCAGATGTGACTTGTGACGTCAGTGCTATTTCTGGCTCACTTAATGGAATAATCCATCAGAGTGAGAGCATAATGACAGACAAATGATGCATAAGCAAACAACCCTTGTGATGTCAATCCAGCTTCTATAGTTTTGTGTCAGGTAAAGGTTACTCTGGTAATGAATAAGTCACTTCTGTCCTGTCATTAGCCTTTTCAATAGTAAAAGCTTGTTGAGTAGCTTAAACCAATGTATCCAGTCGTGGCTGGCTTCTCAGATCTTACACTTCATGCTTTCAATTTTGTGATACAAATCACAAGAGGGACCTATATACTCCACCTGTAGCTCCTCTAGGATAATCAAAAGTTATCTTGCATGACATAGACCTCCTGCAGGAAAAGTTTATGTTGTAGTCTAAAAGTTCTCTGTATTGCTAGAATCAGATTTTTTAAATCATTATTATTTTTGAGTCAAGTTGTTTTCAAGGAGGCATGTATGGATTTAGATTGTTTTTCTCAATTAGATGTTGTAACAAACAGCTTCTTCTCCTATTACTGTAGGGGTTTGTACTCCATGCAAACACTTCTACATTAATATCTATTTTGATACCTGGTGAAGACAAGAACTATTGTATTTTCAGCTTCTGATTCATACATCACATATATAAATTAGAGTACTTCAGGCGACCACTGTGCAACTGTATTTCGTTCATGCAAGTCCCCCATTGTTGCCAACATTGTTGCACAAGTACTAATTCAAGTTTACATTGTGTGCGTTTGAAGAAGGAAAGTCCATTTTATGGAAGAAATACTGTCAGGTCTTTGATAACTCCTACCACAGTACATATGGGCAAACATCTGAAATTCAAGATTAGGAAACATAGTTTTCACCATTATACTCTTCAACATGTGAGTAGAAGTGGTTGTCTGTTATAGCTTTCTTTGTTTCCTTTAAATGAACACAAGCATCGACATGAAAATGATACCTGTTTGTACTACAGATTTCTGTTACTGAAATTATAGAATCATGGAATCATTTTTGTTGGAAAAGACCTTCAAGATTATCAAATCCAGCTTTTAACCCCACATTACCAATTCCAAAACTATGTCTCTAAATGTCACATCTACACATCTTTTGAATACCTTTAGGGATGGTGACTCCATCACTTCCCTTAGCAGACTGTTCCAGCTTTGGCAACCCTTTCAGTGGAGCAAGTTTTACTAACTTCCAATCTAAACCTCCCCTGGTGGACTTAAGGACATTTCCTGTCACTTGCTACTTTGGAAACTCAACTGACCCCCATCTGGCTTCAACCTCCTTTTAGGTAATTGTAGAGAGCAAAAATGTTTCCCGTGAACCTGCTTTTCTCCAAGCTAAACAACTCCAGGTGCCCTGGCTGCTCCTTGTCACATTTGTTCTCTAAATCCTTCACAAGCTTTGTTTCTCTTCATTGGACATGTTCCAGCATCTCAAGAAGCACACTTCTTGGAGTGTTACACCCAAAACTGAATGCTGTATTCTAGGTGTGCCTCCACCAGTGACAAGTACATTGGGATGATCCATTCCCTAGTTCTGTTTGCCACACTATTTCTGACAAAAGCTAGGATACTCTTTGCCTTCTTGGCTACCTGGATGCAACCTGGCTCCATCTGGCTGCCAACCAACACCCTCAGATTCCTTTCTGCCAGGCAGCTTTCCAGCCACTCTTCCCCAAGCCTGTAGCATTGCATGGGGTTGTTGTGACTCAAGGGAAGAACCCAGCACTTGACTTTGTTGAACTTCATCATTGGCCTTGGCCCTTCAATCCAGCCTGTCCAGGTCCCTCTGGAGAGCCTTCCTATCCTCAAACAGATCAACACGTTCACTCTGTTTGGTGTTGTCTGCAAACACACTGTGGGGTCTGGGTCTCTAGGCACTTTTTTCTCCAATGAAGAGTACCCATGATCATCCATTAAATTAAGAAGTTCTTCTTAATTCTCCAATTCATTAATATTAAATAATATAGCTATTTCTAGTAAAGGATTAATCTCATTTTAAAACATTCAAGGTAGGTCAGATTAGAGGGCCAGAAACTTCCTATTTCACTTCATTGTATATAAAAGAAGTCCTGGGTGACCCAGCTCAGAGGTAGAAGTGTCTACATTACAAATGTTTGAAGTGAAATAAAATGAATCTTATCTTTCCAACAAAACCAGTTCAGAGGGGTTATGATTTTCTGTCTTGTCCTACTAGTTTAGATTTTCAGCTTCTGGTTACTCAGTATTTCTCAGCGATAATGGTTGGTGGTTTACATTAGCTTAAATTTTGTGATCACAGGGTTACCAGACATCTAGGTGTTTCCTTGGTATTCTGTCACCTGTATATCTGAAATGGGAGCCTGCAATGCAGGAACATGGCTGAGGACACTGAAACAGTGACCTATTTGAACATCCTGCTCAGCAAGCAGGTACCTGATGGACATAGCCATATTCACCATGCAGACTTCAACAGGTATGAAAGCCATATTTTTATACACACAATCAAACACAAAAATTGGACTCTGCAAGTAACTGACTGCATAAGTGTAATGATTTGGCATTGTTCCATTCTGGCTTAATCGATGTACTTTTTAGTACATGAGAAATAAGGAAAAAATCACTATACTTACAAGATCAAGGCAGAAAGTAGTAATATCTTTGGTTTACCACCAGCAACATTTAGCCACAATGTCAATAATAATCATTGCAGTAACTTAAAATATTCAATTTTCATCTTACTGATGATTAATGTATGATCCAGAATATTTTCAGACTTCAAACTTGCACACTCACCTAAAATGAAGAAAAAGAAAGAAAAAAAGAAAAAATAAAAGACAAAATACAAAGGAAAAAAAAAGACAAAAGACAAAAGACAAAAGACAAAGGACAAAAGACAAAAGTGAAAGGGAGGGAAGGGAAGGGAAGGGAAGGGAAGGGGAGGGGAGGGGAGGGGAGGGAAGGGAAGGGAAGGGAAGGGAAGGGAAGGGAAGGGAAGGAAAGGGAAGGGAAGGAAAGGAAAGGAAAGGAAAGGAAAGGAAAGGAAAGGAAAGGGAAGGGAAGGGAAGGGAAGGGAAGGGAAGGGAAGGGAAGGGAAGGGAAGGGAAGGGAAGGGAAGGGAAGGAGAAAAGGGAAGGGAAGGGAAGGAGAAAAGGGAAGGGAAGGGAAGGAGAAAAGGGAAGGGAAGGAGAAAAGGGAAAGGAAGGGAAGGGAAAGGGGAAGGAGCATGGGAAGAGGACCAAGGGTATGGTAAAAATGTACTACTGGGAGTTGTCAAACATTATGCATTCAAAATTGCTTATTATTTGTCTGGTGCCTATAAATAATAAAGAAGTCCAGACTCATGCATGAAACATTTTGTTTTGATCTGACAGAAGCAGGAATATCTCCTGCTCTTTTCATTGCCCTTTCTGGCCTCACCATTTGACATTAAGTGCTGAAGACACAAACTGTTTTTAAGGTTCCCTGTTTCATGTAATGATTGTACATGTGTTTGCATGCAATACAGAGAAAGCTCCTGCTCACACTGTCATCTACACTGGCTGCTACCTACTTGGGTGTGCTCCACTTAATGTTTGGAAAGATGCCTTAGTTTCCTTTGTATGTCATAGTAAATTGGAAAAAGATATTAGTTCGCACCCAGAATTGCCCAACATACAGCTAGGACGCAGATATGTGCATTCAATCAGAGAATTCAAAATCAGCCAGCTACCCCAATTCAAGCTTTAGATTTGTGATGCCATACAGAATCAATAACTCTTCTGCAGTTACATGCTGATTTCTACAGCATCTCTGTATGTCTGTTATCCTTAATTAAAGTGACACTGTCCATCATATGTATCTGTACTATTTAGAAAATCTTAGTCAGGCTACTGTCAGTTTTGAAATAAATGCCTAGAAAAAAAAGAGCACAGACATTCTGTGCGAGTGCTTTAATTGACACAACTTCAGATACTGAAATAAGAGGAAAAGCAGTAGTGTTAAAAACTACTCTAAACTGCTCAACATGCATCTCTCAAAAATGCCCTTTTGCAATGCTTCTCCTCCCAGTTGAATGATGTGACATTCATAGAATTACATAGGCATTCACCACACATCTACTTGAACAGCTCCATCAGAACTTGGCAGCAACGTCTTTGCAAGTAAATTTTGTCTGCCCAGAGATGTCTCCAGGCATAGAGCCAGTCCATTGACCTGAAACCACACTTGTAAACCACTTCAGCCTTGGAAAAAGAGCAGCTGCATGTAAGTTTTGTTCCATTCACTGGGTTCCCTGACCTGTGATGTGTCAGACATACCAGGAAATTCTTCAGGATGATGTCAGTCAACATAAGCCAAAACTCTACCACAAAATGCACTAAGATATTTTGTGTTTAATAGTATGGGTGAATACTGCTAGAAATTGTTTGATATAGTGGTGCAGACCTGTTCAGTCAGTTCTGTACATGTTCAGCAGCAGGTAGGAGTGGTCTCCCTTTTAATGCCTGTACAAATTTCAGGACTGATTAATATAATAACATATTGATCTCTTATCAGATCATAATCTATTGTTATAGTGCCTCTGATCCATAAAAGAGAAAAGATACTACCCTTTCTAAGCTTACACAGTCATTGGCCCAGTACTTGAGGGTATGCAGACAGGAGACTCTTAGTTCTGTTATAGGCTTTTATTTGCGTTACATAAATAGAGGGTTTTTCCTTTCCAGTAAGATCTTAGGAATTACAGAGTTCTTCCTTCCAAAAAAAGGGTCTATGAGGTAAAAATTATTGATTTAAAATTTTCAGTTGTATATTAATTGTAAATCCAGAGAATATTGTAGTTCATTAAGTTACATTTTAATAATGTGTCTGAGTTTATTAATTTCCTTTCTACATTTTTATGATTTACTTCTTTATTTCTGAACTTTAAACCTTGACTATTCTTGAAAGTACTGAATGGGACATTTGAACATCTTCAGAGAATGAAAAGGGTGCTTAGAATTAAATGCAGCACATCTTCCTCAGATCAATAGATAGTAACAAACATACATGGAATGTGAAAGCTTTGCCTGCATTGAGTCACTTGTGAAATCTTTTCATAGACTGTGATGAATATTTATGTCAGTTAAAATTTCTCTTTGTTTGACTTTTTGGAAAAGGAAGGGCTTGTTATAATGAAAACTCGTGTTTAATTTAATCAAATGTTATTTTTTCCATCTTTCCTTCCTCACTTCATTCCCTGCTAGATGTTGTGTGTAGGCATTGGTTGACTATGGAGAAAATGGCACCCTTGTTTTAAGACAGAGAGGTCTTTTTGCTTCAGCCTTCCTTTACCTGCTCTTATACCAGTTGCTGGGCAAGTTTGGAACTGACAGAGAACATCAGTGAAAAGTTATTCTCAGTCTCTGCTTCATTGCTCCATTTTCCTACCATCCAAATATGACTTTATCTTTAAATAACACTTTCCATGTTTCTGATGTTTTGTGAAATGAAGTTATTGCACAAAGTATATAATAATACTTCCATGTTTACAGGCAGCCTAAAAAATGACAGGAAATTGAAAGTGGGTTTCTGTGTGAATAGTTGAGGAAAAAAAAAAAACTCAAGAAAGATCTTTGCATTATGTGAGCTATTCAATTACGTTGTTCATTGACTTTAAATGGATTAGTGCCATGATGTGGTAAATAGAAACTGCATAAAGTATTTATATTTTATTTAAATGTCAGTTACTTAATTTACTTTCTCATTATACATTAAAGTAATGATCATCCTGTTTATTGGTGTTAAATATTTCATGGACTTCACAACACTGTATAACTTACAATAAATGAATAGAGGTCATTACATTGCCCATTGTGTAAGATTATATCAGCAGCATTACACTTAGAGAGAAAGTAAGAGAAAAATCCTCATAAAAAAAAAAAAAGAGCTCTGGATGGTATAATGTCCTTGAGGAATCACTGTGCTACATCTCAATTGTCCAATTAAAACCAAGTGTTACAACAGGAATTGCACCATAGTTATAATGACCTATATTTGTAAAACTTGTATCTGGAAGCATCCTAAAACAGTCTACCAATGGATTTTTAACCTATATGCAGCATAAAGAAACCATCACAATCACTAGCAAAATACAGATAATCATGTGATGAAATACCATTATAGTTCAAACAGAAAAGACCAATATAATGCAGCAGTTTAGGAAAACATATTGATCTATAATGCAATATCACAAAGAGATACCATCATTAATTTAAAAATCTAGTTCAAATTTAAACTAAGACTGAAAATAGACAATGGGTAAGGATAAATAATATACCTGATCAGAGAAACAAATAACAAACTCAAGTCAAAATTTGCTCAGAATTTCATGAAATTCCTACTTAAAAAAAAAAAAAGGAAAATCTCCAAACTTTTTTAAAAAAAGATGTTACATATCTTCTTGAAAGTCTATTTTAAACCCAAATCCCTCCCTGCACAAAAACACCAGAGATGACCGTGTTCTAGAGACTCCTCTAGAGTTAAAATCAGCTTTTGAATACTCGGGAAGCAGTTGCTGTAGTGGTAATAGCCACCAGCACTGCTGTAACAGAGTACATTTTGCATGCAATTGAGATTTAAACAAGTCTTAGTGACATTCATAGATATTTACATATAATGAATTAGGAAATGATATTCAGGTATATAGGCTAGTTCCCTGGAATGCCTTGCTTTGCCTGAGTACACTAGAAGACTTAATGCATAGTGAGCACCTAAACTGAAAGGGATCTCATAGGTCATTGAATCGAATTTCTTATTGCTGCATGGTATCTTCCTCTATGCCTTTTTTTTTTGTAAGCTCATTCTAAGACTGTTTTTAAAATAGATATATTTTCTGGGTGATTAGTTTGGTGTTCTTTTTTTTTTTTTTTTTTTTCCTCCAGCATTTCAATCACTCATACAGGGAAGTTAATGTCATGGAGAAACAGGAAGGAATAAAGTCTCAAACGCTGTGGTTTCCACTTTTATGAAAACTTTGGATGATATTCAAACATGAAATACTGCTTATTACCTCTCCTTTATTAAGAGTTCTTTTAATGACAAGAGTGAAAACAAATAAAAAGTGCTACATCTGACAACAAGTTTGCCTCTTGGAAGGGAGAAGGAAAGGGTGCCTCAAAGAGTAACAGTTCAGTGGTCATCACCACAGAGAGAAAGGAACATGTGCCAGATTCTTTTTCACAAGATACAAGCTGAACAACGCAAGACAACTCAATTTCTCTGGAAGCTCCTCCTCATAGCTGTTAATTTTTTCCAGTCTCTTACAAAGATAATTGATAATCATTTTATCTGCTATCTCTCTACATGCAGTTTCACATAGTCCTCACCTATCTCCTCCTCTTCTATACTGCTCTGTCAGGGAAGAATTCCCAAACTGTGAAAGCTATCAAACTGAGAATTAACAATATCCTCTCAAATCCATCATGATATGTCAAAAAGCTGAGATAAAATTCTAAGGAATTCCTTGGCAAAGCAGCAACCATTTAAAGACCCATTTAAATTAATATTAGAAATGTAAAGGAAATTGTCTCCCAAGTGGATGAACTGTTTTGTTTCTCTGGCATTGTAAAGGTGGAGCACAGTAGTAAGCAATAGCAGGGCACCCTGGTAGCGTGTTCCTAAACATCCATTTATCTCTGAGTTGTCATGTCTGTGTATCTGTAATATATGTGGGAGAAAACAAAAAAACAAAGTTGTAGGATGACAGAATCTCAGACAAGTCCACAATACACCAAACATACCATCTTTGTAGCCAGCTGTGCAAACAAGAGACATACCATAACTCTGGATAGCTTTGACCTTACCCAAAGTGAGCTAAGTATAGCAGAGCATCTTGAAATAGAAAAGAAATGGCTTCTGACATCTAACATTCTGTGGTAAACATTTTCTCCATGGAAAATATCATATATGTAGATGATGTATTTGCTAATGTAAACAGGAATTTGTGTAGGCCTGTGTGGGTTATTTAATGTGGATTATGGTGTGCAGTGTGCAACTTAATTTGTACTCTATATCTTTTTCAAAACCATTTAACTAAATGAGTTTTTCAGTCATGGTCACCCTTAATACAGACCTGAGGAATGACAAGGTAAAATGGAAAATATATCTTCAATGAGTCTTTTGCATTCTCCCCATCCCAGCATATTTCTGCAAATTTAATCTTTTCTTAATTTTTAAAATATTTTTACCCCAAAAAAAAAAAAAAAAAAAAAAAAAAAAAAAAAAAAAAAAAAAAAAAAAAAAAAGTTGTTTCTTTTTAGACAGCAGAGTAATGGTCTTCTGTACAAAACCCAAAGCTGAGAACTCAAGCATTGCCCTTGGCCCCCAGCAAGGATGTGGTGATGTTTAGCTGGGCTTCTTCTGGACAAAGCCTATTGTGTAAGCACCTGATGAGTTTTAGATGTCTTTTGTAGGAGATGAGATGAATCATACTTTAGATTATAAAGGGAGTCTGGATGGCTATCCCAGGGTTTGATAGCTGTGCTGCGGTCACAGGAGCTGGCCATCTGTGAATTTACTCAATTTCACATACATATTTCATTTCACACACTGTGGTTTCTGTGCTGCTGCACAGCCAGGGAAGCACAGCCAGCTCGTTTCTGATTATATGAAACATGAGTTTCATGGGCTGCTTGATCTGTATTTGCTGCACAAAATCTATCCCTTGTCTGTAAAACAGGGACAATCTCATCTCTTTAGACAGCAATTCTTTTCCCATGTGCCAAGGTCACTTGTTACTATTTTAATTATCAACTACAGATTATACAACATAAATAAGTTAAATACAAAATAATGTAATAGATATTTTTAATTCCAAATGTTACAGTACTCTCCTGTCAACTAAAGTAGGGTTGTTATTTTTTTTGTTGGTTTTGTTTTGTTTTTTTGTTACAGACACTGCTGACTATATCTATATTCTACGTATCTTCACCCCAATAAACTAAACTAATAGATTTT
The DNA here is from genome assembly GCF_000691845.1 of Merops nubicus. Lineage (NCBI taxonomy): Eukaryota > Metazoa > Chordata > Aves > Coraciiformes > Meropidae > Merops > Merops nubicus. Next base: position 112,424 of record NW_008581944.1, read on the forward strand.
ATCAGATTTCATCTCCTAATTTGGTTTCTTGTACAATTTAAGACAGACCCTAGAAATGTCTCAAAGGTACTTTATCTTTCTTTGAAATTCAGCAGCAAGTAGTTTTGCTTAGCTGGAGACTAGCAGCTGGAAAATGATGATAATTTCACATAAGAAAACTTTTCAGCGCTGTGTTTAGAAGTTGGACATTTTTAGATATCACTGATGGCTTTTCCACTGATCTGTTTATTGCACTGGAATAATAGTGCCTTGAAAAACAATTAAGTTTCACAAACAGGATCAGAAACACATGTTCTATGGACACAAAATATTCATGGTTGTTTACTTTATTTCCCTTTCCAATATTAAGATAAGGACAAATCTGTGAAAAAACACAGGTAACAGAAATTACATGAAAGGTTAAAGAATAAGAAGATTTTATTTGGTTTAGTTATAACTGGAACAATGACAAGTAATAAATAGAATTGTGTCAAACCTTGACACCAATAACAAGGTAAACAAATCAAATGAGTTTCCCCCTAATTCCAGCCACAATGAATGGCTAACTGCAAGAGTGCATAAAATAAGCATATTTGTTAAAAACAGAGAGCAGCTCACTTACTCACTGTCATCAGCAAGGCAAACACCCGGCTTCCCCTCTCAGCCAGCATGTTCCTGCCAGAAGTTATGAACGACTGTTTGCAACTACCTGCTGTAAACAGCCTGGGACAAATTACATCTTAATTGCTTTTCACTTACACTCTAATATTAGAAAAAAAGAAAAACAACTTTTACCTGACTAGCTAGCATATTTCTTCTTTTCAAGTTTGCTATCAGTCCGAAACCAACATTGCTACCCTAAAAGCAGACATTTTCTGTCTTTGTAGTTTGCTTTTGATGTAGTAATTTCCTTCCTTCTCACAGATTACACAGGCATGACCAGAAAAGACAGCATCCCCTTTGGAAAATGAACTATTTCAATTAGTCCTGTCTTTGCTTGCATCTTAAAAGATTCAAAGCTGCTGAGTCTGACTTTGGGAAACAGGAGATTCCTTCAGCCTGCCAAGTGTGAGCAAGTTCTTTCTGATTGTTTTTCTGGCCCTTTTTTGGGAGCTTGCGATGCTGAGTGAGTGCTCCACACTCACGTTTGCACAGTGCTGTGGAAGACTGTCCCTTTTACATTTTCACTGTCCTTAAGAGCTGGGACCACTCTGCATTCCATTAGCATAGCCAGTTCATCCCGCTCCCATGTCGCATCCGCTTGATGCTGGCCAGGTGTCTCTTCATTGTCACCTGAAACCTCTTCTTCTCGCATTTCACAGAGTGTGTTTCAGAGTCTGATTTGCACTGCGGAGGAGAAACCTGGCTGTTGCAGACTGCCTCCCACGAAACTGCCCGTCTGGTCTTAAGAGGAGGAGCTGAAGGCTTTATGCACTCAATGGTCTGCTGGAGTTCACTGAAAGGGCTGGATGAGCTCCTTACAAGAGATGCGGTCTTCTTTCTTTGAGACAAGATGATTTTAAGCTCTTCAGAGTCATACTGAAAGAAGAGAGATTCTTTCCTCCTGGTATTGGGACTCTCACCCAGTGTGAGAAACCCATAGGGGGTAGTGATTTTGGAGAGGTGGGGCAAAGAGAGGGCAGCTCTGGTTGCTGGGTCAGAATGATGTGCAGCTTTCTCCAGGTCTCCAGGCAAAACCTTTCGGTCTGTAAAGCACAAGGTTCCTCTTCTGTCCAGACTCTCTCCTTTGTATAACGTATCTTTCCTGATGTAAGATTCAGATTTGCTTCTAGCTGTTCTGTACTTTTGAACAACTTCATCAGAGACTCCTCTCTCAAGAGAATTCTTTACGCTGTCTTCTTCTGGTTCCCGCTGGAAGGAAATATGCTCTATGTCCAGGGAGGGGATGAAAAACTTAGGGATGCGATCAGGAGTCATGACAACGTTGAAAATGTCCTTTTTATTCTGAGTAACTTTATCTTCAGGAGGTGGCTTGCTGATTTTGACACTCGTCCAAGTCAGCAAGCTTTCTATAGCACTTTTTATGGAGAGCTGGGATGTACCACAAGGAACCATTATTCCAGCCAGTAGTGCTTTCTTTAAAAAAAAAAAAAAAAACACGCTGTCTGCTGATTGAATTCTCACAGCTCTGATTGCAGATGGGGGACTCATTTCTGCTTATAAAACAAAGCAAATGACGTCATCTGATAGCTAGATGTCATTGGCATGGTAACCAAAGATAAGAAGGCTTTTACACTCCTACTCATATACTTAGAGTGTGATTCATGCTGCACCATTACCTTAAATAAGCTTAAACATTTGATTTAATTATTTTTAAATGCCAGATTTGGTGTTACTGCCCTAGCTATTTTCAGAAAAATAATGGCTACAAACATATCTGTAATTTTCAGACTATTTGGTTTGTGTTATCTGTGCTATTACACAAAATATAATTAAGCCTTTCTTTTTTTGGATGGGCTGTGTCACTAAACGAATGATGTGGAAACAGGGGTGAAAAGCATAGTACATGTATGATTCCTTAGTTTAGCTTTCAGTAAATCATCCTATTTGGTGCATTTAATGTTAAAGATTGTGGGAGGAAAAGGTAGAAAATGAGTGGTCAAACAATTATTGGACTAGTATGTAGAAATCCATCCCAAGGGATATCAAATTATTTTACCTTTCACTGATGCTTTATGTATATAGCTCATAATAAGAGAAAAATGAGCAGCTTCTCAGAAGATACTCAGATTAGATACACATGTTAAAGGGTTGGGCATCTGTTCAGATACACACAGCAGCCTACAATTGCTGTATGATTTTCTGTTGATACTTGATTTACATCTTAAGCTTCAATTGAGAGTCTCCTTCCAGTGCATTGGTCCACTGTCACTGTTACAGTCTGCAGCCAGCTCTGAAAACAGCAGGGCTGACCAGCAGCCCTGCTGGTCAATAGTTTCTCATCAATGTTAGGCCATTAGTCCTTTGCCCAGGGAAATATGATTGGTAGGAACATTAACAGAGTAAAATGAGAATTTAAAGATGCAGTGAAATTAAAGGCAAGAGCAGACTTTGTGAGTTTTACACTGTATCACAATGAAGCTTACTTTGTTCTTTCAGAATGCCCAGTAGCACAGGTGCCTTCCATGTCATAAAAACTACGATGCCTTCATAGGTCATAAGCAAAACGCAAACCCAGAACAGCACATCCTGCACAGACGAAAGCCAAGAGATTATGTTTATATATTTCTTTATATTTTCCATGTTTTTCCTAGGTGAGGAAAACATAAATACAATGTGAGAAAGAGAAAGGGTGAAATATTGGCCTGCACTGAAGTAGGAAAGGAGCTGAACAGCATGCAAAAGAAAATTACAGTGGAAATTTTTTATTTGCATTCTGGGCAGTTATAGGCTTTATTCAGGACTATATCTATTATCTACTATAACTCAAGGAAGTAGTTCTTGTCTAAAGGTAACCAATTTCCACATGCAGAAGTTGTCCTGTAGGCACAAAATAATTGCAGATCTGGTAGAAATAATTTAAAAAAAAACAAACCAAACCAAACCAAACCAAAAAAAAAACCCAAACAAACCAAACCCTTAATCAGAACCCTTAAATTCTTTGAAACAAAAAAAAAAAAAAAAAAAAAAAAATCCAACCTTATTGGTTTAGACTTGCTAGTGTTTGACTTGTAGAAGTCATTAATTTTCAACAAATGGAGCAGTAATAACAAAAGCAAAGTATCTTGATATCATATATAAAATGGGGTACTTTCTGTTTTTGTTCTGATACTTCACAGATGCACTTAGGTTGGCCGGGATAGAGTTCATGTTCTTCATAGTAGCTGGTATGGGG